>NW_016166751.1:0-17094 GCF_001687245.7 Rhagoletis zephyria | reverse complement strand
CCATACAATCATTTCAAAAAATCACCATTTTTGGCCTTTACATGAAAAAATCAGCTAAATGGCTATGTTTTATTTTTATTTTTATATTACTTATTTATAATAATATTTATTATTTATTTATAATAATATCTATTTTTTCTCTTAAGAAATTTATTTAGTCAGAACATATGTAAATGAAAAAATTAATTTAAGTGAGTTATAGAAAAGAAACTAAAAAAAATTATTGTTTGAAGTCTTTTTTACTTTCAAGTCTGGGCAATTTCGCACGGCTCTCTAATGTCGTCGCCATAACAGCCTCTACATTTTCCGGTATAACCCGTTTGGAAACGCTAGCTAGCAATTGAACATGTCGTTCCGTTCCTTGTATGTGTGATGGAATTTTTGGATCATTAAACGGTGGATCATCTTGATTTAAATATTCTTTCAATGTATCGTACGGAATGCTTCGCGTGAATGGTGGTTCAAATACGATATTTATATCATTCAAATTGATCATTTCCGTATAACTTGTGCAATTAAAGTTTATATCTGGTTTTTTATAAACTCTAAGTTCCATTGGCTAGTAGTTGTAACAGCATACAGATCCCGAAGACTTTTTGGGGAGTGTTGCTGGAGTGACAGTCCTTGGCCAGATATAAATCTGGGTCGTTCCGGTTACGTAGACCCGACTGTCGTGGGAACGACATTCCATTGGCTCGTCAACATCGGTTCGATAGCGTAGAATTTTCTTGATGGCACAGTCGCGCTTTTCTTTGCTATCATCAAACAACATTGATAACAAGATATTTTCCGAATGCGCATAATATGGGGGTCGGTCATACATTTGGACTCGATTGGAGCACTCTAAATGGGTCAAAGTGGGATTTTTCAAAATTTGCCCCTACCCAAAAGTTCGACCCAAATTGGGGGACATCAGAATTCGTTTTAGAGGTATGGTTCCTTCGGCAAAGTTTCTTATTTTGATCCCTAGAATATGATTTTCACAGAGCAATGGGCGATTTTTTTGCCTCCCCACAAATCGACCCGGCCTACTGCTTACTCAAATGACGTAAAATTACTTTTCGAAGACATATTATCAAAATTAACCACCTGGTCCCTTTCCTCTGGTACGACAATATCTTATGCAAAAACAAAATTCTTACACGTGTACAGAAAACACAACTGTTCCCCCATACCTACACTTTACAGCAACAACATTAACACTGTGCAAGAGCTCAAAGTTCTGGGCCTGATCATTGACTCCAAGTATAGCTTCAAGTCGCACTACCTTTACGTAAGAGATCGTTTGATTAGCAGTCTAAACATCATCAAATATCTGTCATCAAGAAAGCCTGATGCATCCATCCACCCTGTTAAAAGTGGCCAGAGCGCTGATCTTATCCAAGATTGACTACGCCTTACCAATCTATGCCAACGGCGCAGCATCTACAATAAAGAAGATCTCCACATCATATCATGCCGCTATACGCAAGTCAATTCGAGCATTCCCAACAACTCAACTAAGAAACCTATACGCTGATACCGGCTTACCTACGATACTAGATAGGAAAACTCATAACACCCAACGTCTTCTCCCAAAGCTGTTAGATACCTCCAACACCATCCTCTCTGATGATGTCAAAAATGCCTTACGGAAGAAGCGACATCCTAGGATAACGTAACCATAACTCGAAGTTTGGGATTTGGAAAACAGGTAGGAATGCCAGTGAAAGGAAAGCGAACAGAATCGGAAACGCACCCACAATGGTACATTAACAAAATTTCGCCAATCATCAAAACTCTCCAACTATCTAATACATATCACTCTGCTATGGAAAAAGAAAATTATTCTAAACTCGGATGGTCTTTCATATACACCGACGGGTCGAAGACGTCACACAACACATCATTTGCAGTCACTTCGCAATGCGGACATCTGATAAAACACGGTCTGCTGCACAACTCCAGTTCCGTGTTCCCATCAGAGAAAGTAGCTGTACTTGAAGCAACAAAATATGCCCACCACAATAAAGGCAAATTCATTATATGTACCGTTCATGCATTAACGCCATCGAGACAATGTCAAATGTCGAAAGTGAGCTAACACACATCCGTAAAATTTTTATGAACTCGCCCAACAAAATCAAACGAACTCGCAGACAGCGCAGCAAAAAATTTCGCCAGAACACCCTGCTTTATGCACTACTGTATATCTAGTAGAGACATTCTGTCGGAAATCGCGAAACTACGAAACTACTACGAAAACACTAGTTAGTAGCTGGAGTAATTACAGTCACCACTATTCGGCTATCAATCCCGCCAGAAGTAAACCACTGTGCATCCTAAAACCATACACAAGCCTCCGTCTCGGCCACACGATCATACACATCAGCATCTTTTAAAACGCACTCCTCCTAACAACTGTCCATTCTGCGAAGTACAAGCATCAGTAAAACACATCCTTACTTGTCCAGCCACATCCGCACGCCGACAGGAGATCTTAGGACCCACAGATCCTCTTAATCTACTGAAAGAACCCTCCAAAGTCAACATGCAAGCAATATATAAATATCTAAAATCATTACACCTATTAAGGCTAATCTAACAATCATCTACTTATAGCCGCATTATAAACTCATGGACAGCCTATGCCCTTCGAAGCTAGAGCTGCATGACCAAAACTGTGTTGCACTGTTGCACTGAAAATCTATTCAACAAATAATAATAATATGCACTTTTTTCTAAATTTCGAGGTTGATTCTGCGCAAAAATACTGTGGATGGTGTAGCCGGAGTTGTATGCACAATAAATGTTATATGGATAATTCGGGTTATAATACCTTTTCCCCTCTGGGGCTCTGCCTCTTCAAACCAGAGGTCGATCTATAGAAAACGCTATCCTCACGTCTAACTGCATCGTTCTTAATGACGGTTCTGCCACTCACTTCTTTACCCACTCAACATTTACCTCTCCAACAACTGATCAGGGTACCTTATAGATGACCTTCACGGCAGCGATCATTTCCCCATCCTCATCAAAATTCTCACATACCGACCCATTATTCCCTTCTCCCCCAGGATCAAATTTAAAACAGACAGAGNCATCAGGGTACCTTATAGATGACCTTCACGGCAGCGATCATTTCCCCATCCGGATTGGAACAAATTTCAACGTGTATGCGAGTCTTATTCCAAATCCTTCCCAACGTCTTGCAATGTCAACAAAGAAACCTCAACCATCCAGAAAGCTATCCTCTGTGCGGCCAACGACTCTATCCCTCTGTCCTCAACTAAACCAGTAAAACCAGCCCCTTTGTGGTGGAACAATGATATTGCTAAGCTAAGCAACATGCGTGGCATAATTTCAAACACTACCGGTCGTCCACAAATCTCATTCCATTCAAAAAACTGAACGCGCAATTTCGTCGGAAAATCGAAGTCGCTAAGCTCGTCTGTTTTCAAAAATTCACCAGCCACATTACTGCGTCTGGGCCGACATAAAAAAGCTCACTGGTTTACCTTCCAATTCCCACATCAATTCCCTTAACTCCACTCATGGGAATCTTGTATATCCCCGGGGAATAGCTCAAGAACTCGCCAGGCACTTTTCTAACGGCTCCTCTGACCACGAATTGGGCACACCAGTAATTATGGCGCACTTACTACAAGGCACTAGATCCAACACCTGCCCCTTCTGTCAAGCAACAGCCAGCGTGCATCATCTACTGGTATCCTGCCCAGAACTTGCTTCCCAAAGGTATCATCATTATGACAATTTGGATCCTCTTCTACTTTTAAAGGACGCAACAGAAGTTAACATCAACAAAATCTACAGATTTCTAAAGGACACAGATCTACTCCGTCGTATCTGACCGATCACATTTCACCAGCCAGCCGAAAGCCTCTGCTGCTAGCGCTGCGTTTGCTTAAGTTTATATAATAATTAATTATTATGTAAGCCTTGCATAAAAAAAATAAAAAAATAAAACATACCTACGCGCCACCGAAGCTCGCCAACGCAGAAAGAAGTTCTGCGCAAAAATAATTTGGTGAGCGTAGCCGGAGTTGGACTGATTTGTGTTATTTTTTCTAAACGCAGCCTTAGGCCGGGGCCACGCAATGAACGGCGAAGCGGCTGAGCGGTGAGCGGCTTAAAATTAAAACATATGAAATACTATGGAA
Organism: Rhagoletis zephyria; assembly: GCF_001687245.7. Lineage (NCBI taxonomy): Eukaryota > Metazoa > Arthropoda > Insecta > Diptera > Tephritidae > Rhagoletis > Rhagoletis zephyria. Next base: position 12,934 of record NW_016166751.1, on the reverse strand, counting down.
GTAGCTACGCAATGAGCGGCATTTCTATATGGCTCCGCTCAGCCCCTCATTGCGTAGCCTCGGCCTAAGGCCGCCAATGTCGAAAGGTGTTTGCGCAAAAATACTGTCGATGGCATAACCCGAGTTTACATTTTCTATGTCAAAATGTTAATGTTACCCCATTTTCAAATGCAAAAGGGTCAGAAAGGGGTCCAAAAAAGGATCATCAGGAGGGGTATCAATGGACACGTTTTAATGCCAATAACAATAATCGAAAGCGGAAATGCACTTTTTTAATTCCTAGCTTTTGCTGATGATGTAAAATTCTTTAACCTTATAAAAGGCCATGCAGACATTCAAAACCTTCAACTCTATGTGGTATCTTATACACGAAGCCCTCTCGCCAAAGTTGTCAATTATTCCCTGGGCGAAACCACTCTACTTCGAAAACAGGAAGTTAACGATTTAGGGATCACCTTTTATAGCAAACTTACATTTTCATCGCATGTGGACTACGTTTGTAAACAAAACGTATTCAAAGTTAAGGTTTATAAAACGAAACTCCGGAAGTTTGAAGGATACAACCTCTTTAGGTGTCCCTAGTCCGTGGCATCCCTGAATATGGAGCTTTCATATGGAATCCCTATTATGACTCGCATTCGCGGCGGATAGAAATGATCCAAAAGAAATTTACTAAATTCGCGCTTAATAAAATGCATTGATCGAATGGTGCACCTTATAGTACCCCTACTGGTATGAACATCCGCCGCCATCCCAAATGGTACTCTAAATGACGCCCCAACTGGCGTCCGCCCAACACCGGCTACAGCATTTTTTCGCACAACTCTTTCTGAGTAGGCGGCTTTCGGCTTCGGCGCTTAGGGATTATAACCCTCACTAAGTACAATTCACCTTTCTGTGTTGCAGCAGAAGAGAAGCTGAACTCCTTTCTGCGTAAGCGTCCTTCGGCCGCACTTAGGGATTATAACCCTCACTAAGTACAATTCACCTTTCTGTGTTGCAGCAGAAGAGAAGCTGAACTCCTTTCTGCGTAAGCGTCCTTCGGCCGCACTTATGGATTATAACCCTTACTACGCAGAATTTTCCTTTGTGTTGCCGCAGAAGAGAAGCGGAACTCCTTTCAGCGTAAGCGGCCCTGGCGTCCGTCCAACAGTGCCTACTCTATCCACAGTATTTTTTCGCAGAATTCTTTCTGAGTACGAGGCCTTCAGCCGCGCTTACGGAATACAACCCTCGCTAAGTAAATTCTCCTTTCTGTGTTGCCGAATAAGGGGGGCTGAATACCTTTCGCAGAAAGCACCTTTCTGCGTAGGCGGCCTTCGGCCGCGTTTAGGAATTATAACCCTCAATAAGTAGAATTCTCCCGTCTGCTTTGCCGAAGAAGAGGGGCTGAACACCTTTTGCAGAGAACACCTTTCTGCGNAATTCTTTCTGAGTACGAGGCCTTCAGCCGCGCTTACGGAATACAACCCTCGCTAAGTAAATTCTCCTTTCTGTGTTGCCGAATAAGGGGGGCTGAATACCTTTCGCAGAAAGCACCTTTCTGCGTAGGCGGCCTTCGGCCGCGTTTAGGAATTATAACCCTCAATAAGTAGAATTCTCCCGTCTGCTTTGCCGAAGAAGAGGGGCTGAACACCTTTTGCAGAGAACACCTTTCTGCGTAGGCCCCAGTGAGTAAAATTCTCCTTTCTGTGTTGCCGAAGAAGNGACAGTTGCATATGCAACCAAAGGCACAAGCGTGGTTTTCAAGGTGTTTTTATNCCCAGTGAGTAAAATTCTCCTTTCTGTGTTGCCGAAGAAGAGAGACTGAACATCTTTTGCAGAGAACACATATTTTCTATGAAAAGGTTTATATTTTTAATGCTTACTGGGTTATATCCTATTTTCTTTTGTTTCTCGTCCTTCTTGCATATTTTGCAGTTTGACAGTTGAACTCCGCCATTTAAGTTGCATATGCAACCAAAGGCACAAGCGTGGTTTTCAAGGTGTTTTTATTTAATAAATTCTGATTAATTGGTTGAAATTAAAGGAATAAAAAAGTTATAACGAATAGAGTAAAGTGTAAAGTGAATCCGAATATAAAAACTTATTGATGAAGTCATGATACAAAAAAGAAGGTAATGTCATTGTCACTTTTCGGGCGCCATATTAACTACATGACAATTAAGCACATTGTGACATTTCATGCTACCATACTTAATCCTCAAAACTAATTTTTTTGTAAAAAATAAAAATAATTTACAAAATTTAAAGAAACTTTTTCTTCGATTTGAGCAACAAAGAAAATTGAATTTCATCCATATTAATATTTGCAAAACAGGCGACCAATGTCTTCTGTGAAATTAAAGACCGGTAAATATATTGCCCACCGCAAAAATTATTTATTCTGCCTTAAAGCGCAGGTACCCACGGATGTTAAAACGGGGAACGTGTCAGCTGACACGATATATCTTATGGGAGCTGCGTGCTAACAAGAGCTCACCACCGCATGACCGTGACGTAGACGTTGCTTCTCTCTCTTTCTATCAACAGCAAACTTGATATGTGTCTACGTACTTCTACGCTACGCTACGTACACGTTCTTGAGTAACCGCGCTCTTATCCTGGGTTTCTCCCGAAAAAAATTCACCCGAAAATTTGGCATCCGCCCATAGTAAATACATGAAAACCAAAAGTGAAAAGTGAACCGGCTCGGGGGAAATTAAACTCATGATAAGGCTGATTATTAAATTTTTTTATTATACAGCCAATCATCCAAAATAATTTTGATGTGCTTTGCAAACGGTAACCCAAGTAAGTCTTTATTTTCGAAGCTTCGTGATATCATAGAATTGTTTCTATTATAGTTAAGGACGATGATATTACTAGACTTTTTCGCATTAATTTTTATTAAGATCTACGCAAATGCATTCCGATGGAGCTGAAGATTATAACAAAATGAAAGATTACGTACAACGGAAAAAAGTTAAACGTCATATGCGAACATCAAAGAGTTTGGCAAATCATTTATAATCTGTAACCCATTAGCAACAATTTTCATCATTGTAACTTGCCGACATTCTAACACACGTCGGCAAGTTGCGATGGCGATCCGAAAATTGTTGCTAAGAGTTTCGCGAACTTATTTTGTATATAAAACTTACTGTAAAATATGACGAACAAATATTTAAAAATATTATAAAGACATGTACATTAGGGTGGTCAAAAAAAAAAGAAAATGTCGGAATTTTAATACTCTCACCCCCTAGGATTGTTCTATACCGAAAAAATATACACCTATTTTTTCAAATTTGAAATCAAAAAATATTTGGAGGTCGATCCAAGCGTCAAAGTTTTCCATGTATTTCATATGGAAAAAACAACTTTTCGTAGAAATGGTATAGAATTCTTGAAAGTCAATATTTTTCGATCCGAAAAGTCTGGTTGTCTTCAGGAGACCTACAATAATAATACCTAATTCTTTATTTAACGATTTTTTAATACCAAAGGTTTTTTATTTGCCTCACGTTGCATTTTCTGGGGCTTTCGGCGGACCTATAAAATATAGTTACTATAAAAAATGGCTAAATTTAAATCTTAGTGGCTTAGGAAAGAATCTAAAAATTGAGCCGTTTATTTCCTGAGTGCAAAAGCACGAAATACATATATATGTTTACATTTGCAGAAATGTCAAAAATCTGCTTTATAATCAAAAAATAGTAGTAATGAAACTACCTTCTTTTTTGTATCATGGATAAAGTGGCTGCTTTAAGGAGAATAGGAGTGATTATTGTATGCTAATTTCTGAATTTTACAAAAAAGGGCATATTTCAAACCAAATTTCTAAATAAATTACGGGCCGAAAATTGCAAAAGTAGGTGCTAAAATAATGTGTAGGCCCTTGACTACAAGTGTGTGAAAATTTTTTTTTGGGTCGGGTCACCCCTATGGACGCAATACCCCGAAATAATTGGGCCACTTACTAAACAGTACCTAAATACTATTACTAATAAAGTGAAAAGAGTGCCCCGCAAATATATTCTGAGCGTTCAGAATATATGAGTCCGAAAGGAGTCCTAGGTAGATAAGAAATGTGAGTTTCAAAAACAAAAAATTTTTTACTCTTCTATGAATCTTTCAGGATTCATATATGATCCAAGTTATGAGCCAGCACCTTGTGCCAATATAAAAACAATAAGGATTTGCAATTTATATCTGAATTTGTTTATACAGAAATTGAAAATAATTAGAAAACAAACAAGTAAAAAAGTCAATGTTCGGTTACATTAAATACCCGGCGCAATTATTAAATATAGTTATTAACTTTTCTGAAAACTACCGTTACATGGTAAGAAGAGTGGTTTTACCCCTATTTCTAACAATTTCGATAGTATGTTCAGTTATACTTAATGAGATAAACTTATATGGTTCGATGTGGGCGGTATCACGCCCACTTTTCAAAACTCTATAATAATGTTACTTATTTCAAGGGAGTGTTTTTAGTATCAATTTTGGGTAAATTAGCGTCCTTAAATTTCAAAATATCGAAGTTTCAAGTATTTCTAAAATTTACCGTTATAAGAAAAGTGCGAGTAATTTTAATCCGATTTCAATAATAAATTAAACATTTTGCTTTTATGTGGTAAGCGAAATAATCGGACCAAGTTTGATACAAATTGATTGAACGGTTACCGAGGTATACATAACTCGTGATAAGCGGGCGGTGCCACGCCCATTTTCAGAAATTTTACCATAAACGTGAATAAATTAGCTTTAGTATTTACTGATTTATCGAAGATTTCGTATTTCTCTAAATTACCGTTATATGGGATGTGGGCGTGGTTATTTTCAGATTTTTATAATTTTCAGCCATTTGGTATGTGGTGCCAAGGCCAACAAACGGGACAAGTTTGGGAGAAATTTGTGGAGCGGGTACCAAGGTATACAAATGTAATCATAAGTGGGCGGGGCAACGCCCATTTTCCAAACATTTATATTATTATTTTACGTCTAAAAATCATTGTAAATATCAATTTTCAGTGAANTAATTTTCAGCCATTTGGTATGTGGTGCCAAGGCCAACAAACGGGACAAGTTTGGGAGAAATTGGTGGAGCGGGTACCAAGGTATACAAATGTAATCATAAGTGGGCGGGGCAACGCCCATTTTCCAAACATTTTTATTATTATTTTACGTCTAAAAATCATTGTAAATATCAATTTTCAGTGAATAAGCTTCAGTAGTTACTAAAATATCACATTTTCGTATTTTCGAAAACTACCGTTATATGGGAAGTGGGCGTGGTTACGGTCCGATTTCCCAACCTACTTTGGGTAAAAGGCAATCTACGTACCAAATTTCGTTGAGATATCTTAATTTTTGCTCGAGTTATCGTGTACACGGACATACGGACGGACAGATCATTTGTCTATATCTATCTCGATTCGTTTTGGCTGTTACAAACAACCGTTATGTGAACAAAGTTATAATACCCTTGTGCACAAGTGCGCTCGGGTATAAAAATGAATAAAATTTAGCTGCAGCTGCTGCTATTGAATTCATGTTGGAATTTGTATATGCACGTTAGTATGTACACTGGCGATCAAAGCCGAGTGCATGTACATTTTATTACTTACAATAACATAACCTTTTTAATAATAAGCGGACTGCTTTGAAATTTTCAGCAATTGGTCCTTATTATCTAAGGGATAAAGCCCAGTATACAGAAAAACTAAGCTTAAAAAAGAAACAAGCGGTTCACAGCAAAAACGCAAGGCAACTCTATTCATTCAGTTTTGAACATTCCCACGACAGCCGGTTCTACGTACCGGAATGACTCAGATTTTACCCGACCAAGGGCTGTTGTTTCGGTGATCTAACCCCGTTTAGGAAGTTGTTCGTCCATTACATACATTTTCCACGTATTCGGGTACTGTTTAGTAAGTGGCCTAACTATTTCGGGGTATTGCGTCCAAAGCGGTGACCGGATCCAAAAAAATTTGCACACACTTATAGTCAACACCTACTTTTGTAATCTTTGGTCACTAATTTATTTACAAATCGTGTTTGAAATATGCCCTTTTTTGTAAAATTCGGAAATTAGCGTACCTTTATCACTCCCATTCTACTTAAAGAAGCCACTTCACCAATATATTTTTATATTCCCCTTCACTTTACACTTTATTCGTTTAGTTATAACTTTCTTTATTACTTTAATATTATGAGGTGGGTTTTGTCGAAGGCTGAGGTATGCTCAGCCGCTCCAGAGTACAGCGAAGGTCCCACTAACCCCCACCAAATAAAACACGATTTGTGTATTAAGTCGAACAAACCCACACACACACGCGGCTATCTAGAATGCTGGCAACTTGTCGTACAGGGGAGAGCGGAAGGTAAAGAGACAGAGAGTCGGCAGTCGGTGTCGGAGACTATTCGGCGGGTAATTGTACGGCGACGGGAGTGCTACTGATGACAGCAAGATTGGCAGTGGTACGCGTCAGTCGTAGTGAAGCGCGTGGCAATGAGAGCAGTCGCGGCGGTTGTGACGGCGACTGCGACGGCTGCCTGCAGTTTCCTTGCAGTGGTGGTGGCGGCCTTAGCGGTGACGTTGGCAGTGGCCCATATAATGATGAGGGCGGCAGCGACCTCCCGCAGTGATGTTGTATGCGGCCCTGATTGTGGCGAAGGGCGAATGCGGCCCTTTATAACTACGACGGTGACAGCGGTCCTGGACGACGAGGGTTGACGTTCGCAGTAGTGTTTACCGTACTCGTGACGGGTAGTAGCGGCGGCCTGGGGCGACGATAATTGCGGCAGCCCCAGTGATGAAGACAGTAGCAGCGGCCCTGGTTGGCGATAGTTAGCGTTCGCAGTCCTCGGGGATGATGTCGGGCGGCCCACGGTTGTAGCTTCGGCCTCGGGGCGGCAGTGGTAATAGCGGCCCCGGTGTTGAGAGCAGCGGTACGGGCCCTAGCGGTGATGATGATTATTGCGGCGGCTCTGGATGACAGTGAGTACAAATCGCGGTTCTCTGTGTTGCTGGCGGGCGGTCCTCGGCAGAAATGTCGGCATTGGGGCGGCAGTAGTAGTAGCGCCCCCGATGATTAGGGCAGCGGTCCGGGCCCTACGGTGATGATGATGGTGGCGGCGGCCCTGAATGGCAGCGAGTACGATTAACGGTCTTCGGTAATGTTTGCGGGCGGTCCTCCGTAGCGATCTCAGCCTTAGGGTGGCAGCGGTGTTGGCGGTCCAGATTGGTGACCTACGGACAACTGATCGTTAGTGCGCTCCCCCCCCCGCCGGCATCGAAAGGTTGCCCAGTCCCCCCGTATGTATTCGTGGCCGCTAGGCGCTGCAGGGGGGTGGTTCGCCCCCCTTCAGCGCCCCCTAGCCACGCGGTATCGTAAGCAGGCAGGGGTGCTCGGAATTGGGCAAGCCCAAACGGGTCACGCCCCCTGTCTGCTTGAGACCGTATCCAAAAATGGGACTAGCCCATAATGGTTTTGGAGTGTTGCATGAGGGGTATACCCCCCCTTGCAGCCCCCTTCAACCAATCAGTCTTCCTCCGAGGAGGAAAGCCAAGAGCGGCTCAAATAGGCCCGAAGCCCCGGATACGCTCTGTGCTTACCTACGGACAACTGATACTGGTTGAGTTCATGCTGGCAGCTTTAGCTCCGGCTTTGTATGAGCTGTTTGAGAAGTGAGTGGGCTTATTCCGCGTTATGTGTTTTGAGTAGCGAATTTCTTCCATATGTTAGTGCTCATGGTTATCCAGGTTGGTGTTTGCGAAATTTGTACGCGCTTGCCATGCCAGATTCGTGTATGCGTATGTGTGTACGTATGTATGTACATAGGGGTGCTTCTAGTCTCGTTGGTATGTTAGTTTGTGTGTACGTCTACCAGTATGTATGTATGTATGTTTATATATTTGTACCTATGTGCAGTTGTAAGGCGCATGCTAGGGTGATGTCGAATATGTTATTGTAGCGTAGGCGAAGCTACGTTACAGTCCCCCTCCCACTTCGGCGGACGACAATTTGCGGTATTCTTCACCAGAGTACACTGTACACTGGCTCGGTCGGTATGTGTGTGGGGGGATCTTATTTTATTTTGTTTATGCAATTTTTTTTTTTGTTATACAAATACAAGTTTTCTTATTTCTTAAAATATTTCGAAAATGAGTTCGTAAGTTTTGATATAACTATAACTAGGTGGTGAAATGCAGATTTACTTCTACAATGATTGGAAAAATGTTATATAATGAATATGTAATTGTTTTTTTTTTTTTTTATCTTAAGCTTAATTGATTTCAAAAATAATTTTACAAATTTCCTTTTGAAGAAAATAGGTGCTGTTTGTCTAATCCGTGAATTCGATGACCTTGGTTCTTTCGCCGAAACGGACGATGGCGTGGCTCGCGTCTATTTGTATGGAGCATGCGGTGCATCTTCCATCGGAATCGCCATCGCTTTCGGGTATTTTGGATCGTCTCAACCGCAGATTTTTTGGATGGATCAGCTGTGTCCCTGGTGGCCGGCTCCTCATCCTCTGTAGCCGGGCCCGCATTCGGTGATGGTTGGGTGACCCTTGGTTCGGCGGCGGTCTCCCGGGCTGAATTGGTGGTTGCTGCTGCTTGATTGGTGGTGTTGGCGGCTGTTGTCGCTGCCAAGGCTGTGTGGTCCGATTTGGCCAACAGCTGGGCGTGTGGCTTGGGCAGAACGTGGGCGAGCGGCGGGCAGTGAAATATTTTATCGCTAAGGATCCGCGGTTTGTTTGGTGGTCATGGCACTGCCTCAAATGGCGGTCGCCATGGTGCAATAGGCTGTGGTTCGTCCGGTGGGATTGGTTGTAACCAACGGCGTTTACGGATGGATGTGGCTGTCTCGGTATCACCTGCAGGATGGCAGGATTGCGTGGGTACTGGCGTTGTTGTAGTGGTCGATGGTGCCGGAGTGTGATCTCGCGTTCGGCGGTGGTGCTTCTTGGCCCGGTACTTTTGGAAAATCGAGCTTTGTGGATTTCCAAGAAATCGGCCAGTCTTTTGTTTCGCTTCTCTTTCAGGTGCGTCCTTTCCGTTAAGCTGCACAGAACAGCACCGGCTCTCGGCAGTGGGGCGGGAGCTAGGGGCTGGTTATCAAATGTCACGACAATGCCTCGTTGCGCCAAAAAGTCCATTCCCAGTATCATTCTTTCGGCCAGATTGGGGATCACGACAACCAGTCTGCTTGTTGCTCGGCCGTTATATTCAATTTTGACGGGATAGGAACGCGTACTTGCGACGCCCGTTGGACTGCTAGTTGCACGTTTTGTTTGTCGAGTTGTGGCTGAATATTTCGCTGCTCCAGATGCTTGCATAGGTATTCATTGATGTATGTTAACGTGGCCCCAGTGGCGATTAGGGCTCGGACATCCATGCCTTCGACTAGGACGTTCACATAGAAGCGGCCATCGCGGCCTTGCCAGCCTGGTCGAGACGTGGTTGTTTTATCGGCGGGTGACTTAAGGGTGGCTGTTTTCTCCTTGCGACACAGGCAATTCCTGGAGAGGGTACCATCTCGTCCGCATCTACACTGAAATCGGTGGTGTCCGCGCTTTTTGCATCTCCAGCAGGTGTTCTTCCCATCGTATCGTTCGTCTGGAGTGGATAGGCAGTGTGCTGCTTGCCTGGTTTGCCTGGCCTCCTCGCTTTTGAGCAGCTCATATTCGTCTGTGAGTTCGATCAATTCTTCGATAGTCTGGAACTCGCTCCGCTTTATGAATAGTCGGTACTCCACTCGCAAGNTATTTTAGCGCTAAGGATCCGCGGTTTGTTTGGTGGTCATGGCACTGCCTCAAATGGCGGTCGCCATGGTGCAATAGGCTGTGGTTCGTCCGGTGGGATTGGTTGTAACCAACGGCGTTTACGGATGGATGTGGCTGTCTCGGTATCACCTGCAGGATGGCAGGATTGCGTGGGTACTGGCGTTGTTGTAGTGGTCGATGGTGCCGGAGTGTGATCTCGCGTTCGGCGGTGGTGCTTCTTGGCCCGGTACTTTTGGAAAATCGAGCTTTGTGGATTTCCAAGAAATCGGCCAGTCTTTTGTTTTGCTTCTCTTTCAGGTGCGTCCTTTCCGTTAAGCTGCACAGAACAGCACCGGCTCTCGGCAGTGGGGCGGGAGCTAGGGGCTGGTTATCAAATGTCACGACAATGCCTCGTTGCGCCAAAAAGTCCATTCCCAGTATCATTCTTTCGGCCAGATTGGGGATCACGACAACCAGTCTGCTTGTTGCTCGGCCGTTATATTCAATTTTGACGGGATAGGAACGCGTACTTGCGACGCCCGTTGGACTGCTAGTTGCACGTTTTGTTTGTCGAGTTGTGGCTGAATATTTCGCTGCTCCAGATGCTTGCATAGGTATTCATTGATGTATGTTAACGTGGCCCCAGTGGCGATTAGGGCTCGGACATCCATGCCTTCGACTAGGACGTTCACATAGAAGCGGCCATCGCGGCCTTGCCAGCCTGGTCGAGACGTGGTTGTTTTATCGGCGGGTGACTTAAGGGTGGCTGTTTTCTCCTTGCGACACAGGCAATTCCTGGAGAGGGTACCATCTCGTCCGCATCTACACTGAAATCGGTGGTGTCCGCGCTTTTTGCATCTCCAGCAGGTGTTCTTCCCATCGTATCGTTCGTCTGGAGTGGATAGGCAGTGTGCTGCTTGCCTGGTTTGCCTGGCCTCCTCGCTTTTGAGCAGCTCATATTCGTCTGTGAGTTCGATCAATTCTTCGATAGTCTGGAACTCGCTCCGCTTTATGAATAGTCGGTACTCCACTCGCAAGCCTTCGTAGATGCGCTCCAAGTGGTCTTCGTTGCACATAGTTGGGTGCTGTCGGATTAGCGTTTGGAGGGTGAGGATGTAGTCCTTGGCCTTTCCTCGGTTTAGCTGTTTCCGCTGGCGAATGGCGTCTTCCAACTGACTTACGTGTCGACGGGGAAGAAAGAATCGTTCAACTTCGGTGCAGAATACAGCCCAGGTGGTTATGTGTGGCCTTCTGACGCGGAACCATTGGAGTGCTTTGCCGCGGAGTATTTCGGATAGGGTTGGGAGGAGTTGGTCTGGCGTGATTTGGTAGCATTCCAGCTCCTCAATCCTCTCCAAGAAGTCGGGCAGAGTGTCGCCGCCGGAGTAGTGTACGTCCCAATGGCGGACAGTGCTCATTACCTCGGCATTGCTCATATGGTCTCGTTTCTGGGCGATTAGTCTTGCTCCCCCGGTGTGTAAGAGGGATTCGCCAAGTTTAACTGCAGGAGTTTGTTCGTGTGGCGATTTCGCCATGCCAGCTTCTTCGGTGGCCATCTCCAGTTCTTTGAGAAGGCTTTCGGTCGATTTGAGGTTTCTCTTCGTCCTGACGAAGTTGCTGAGAGTGCTGCGCAGATCAGCGACGGTGCTCCCTTCAACGGATATATGATGCCTCTTGCATTTTTCCACCAATCTCTCTTTCTTCAAGAGATATATCCAGCCAAGAGTGTCAATGTTTAGTGTGGTGGTATCATTTTCGCTCATCCGTGTGTCATTTACTGGTTGTGGTGTGTTCGATGAGCCCGCTTCCGCAGTGTTGGTGCTTGTTGAGGTTTTTGCACATGCGCCTGCAGAGCTGGGTCCCTGCTCGGGCGCCATTTATGAGGTGGGTTTTGTCGAAGCCTGAGGTATGCTCAGCCGCTCCAGAGTCCAGCGAGGGCCCCACTAACCCCCACCAAATAAAACACAATGATTTGTGTATTAAGTCGAACACACACACACGCGGCTATCTAGAATCCCGGCAACTTGTCCTACAGGGGAGAGCGGAAGGTAAAGAGAGAGAGAGTCGGCAGTCGGTGTCGGAGATCATTCGGCGGGTAATTGTACGGCGACGGGAGTGCTACTGATGACAGCAAGATTGGCAGTGGTACGCGTCAGTCGTAGTGAAGAGCGTGGCAATGAGAGCAGTCGCGGCGGTTGTGACGGCGACTGCGACGGCTGCCTGCAGTTCCCTTGCAGTGGTGGTGGCGGCCTTAGCGGTGACGTTGGCAGTGGCCCATATAATAATGATGGCGGCAGAGACCTCCCGCAGTGATGTTGTATGCGGCCCTGATTGTGGCGAAGAGCGAATGCGGCCCTTTTTAACTACGACGATGACAGCAGTTCTGGACGACGAGGGTTGACGTTCGCAGTAGCGATTATCGTACTCGTGACGGGTAGTAGCGGCGGTCTGGGGCGACGATAATTGCGGCAGCCCCAGTGATGAAGACAGTAGCAGCGGGCCCTGATGGTGGCAACGGTGGCAGCGGCCCTGGTTGGCGATAGCTAGCGTTCGCAGTCCTCGGTGATGATGTCGGCCGGCCCACGGTTGTAGCTTCGACCTTGGGGCGGCAGTGGTAATAGCGGCCCCGGTGATGAGAGCAGCGGTACGGGCCCCAGCGGTGACGATGATTATTGCGGCGGCCCTGGATGACAGTGAGTACAAATCGCGGTTCTTTGTGTTGCTGGCGGGCGTTCCTCGGCAGAAATGTCGGCCTTAGGGTGATGAGGGCAGCGGTCCGGGCCCTAGCGGTGATGATGATGGTGGCGGCGGCCCTGAATGGCAGCGAGTACGATTAGCGGTCCTCGGTAATGTTTGCGGGCGGTCCTCGGTAGCGATCTTGGCCTTAGGGCGGCAGCGGTGTTGGCGGTCCAGATTGGTGACCTACGGACAACTGATCGTTAGTGCGGTCCCCCCAGGGCATCGAAAGGTTGCCCAGTCCCCCCGTATGTATTCGTGGCCGCTAGGCGCTGCAGGGGTGTGGTTCGCCCCCTTCAGCGCCCCTAGCCACGCGGTATCGTAAGCAGGCAGGGGGGCTCGCAATTGGGCAAGCCCAAACGGGTCACGCCCCCTGTCTGCTTTAGACCATATCCAAAAATGGGACTAGCCCATAATGGTTTTGGAGTGTTGCATGAGG
>NW_016166749.1:16282-23302 GCF_001687245.7 Rhagoletis zephyria | reverse complement strand
TACAGCCTGCAGACCAAGACGAAGGCGCTGGACTGTTCCTTTTTTCTTATTTGCCCGTGTCCTCAACCTCAACAAAATTGTTGAATAAAATTGCCATAAACAACAAAAATGTATATATTGATATCATTTAGTTTTTCGAAATTAATTTTATAGTTCTTTCTTTTTTCATTTATTATTTCTTTTCTTTTTTTGTAATTCAATTTTCGTTTAGTTTTTTATTGTGTTAAAAAGGAAAAATGTATACTTCCTAAATTAAGTTTCATTTTTACGAAAACTTATTGCAAATATACAAACGCAATACCGCTAAAACTACTTCATTAATGCTAATTAAATTTAATCGTGTGAGTAGCAACACAATCTTTTCTCTTAATTTTAGTAGGGTTGGAACAAATCAAATGAACTGATGTGGGAAGTTTTAATGCATCCACCGTATATTCCGAACCTTGCCCTGTCTGGTCTCCATTTTTTTTCGAAATCAATAAAAGTCTCTTGAAAGCCGCTGAAAATCACTTGGCCAAGTTTTTCGACTATAAAGCACATCAATTCTACCCGTAGAATAGCAACAGATCACAGATAATAATAGCCAATATGTATTTGATTAAAATTGATTTTGAATAAAGAAAATAAACAAAACAAAAACAGAGACTTTCAAGGATTTGAAAGCATGAAACATTTTTATTATTTCGATTGAAACATTTTTTTACTTCACTGTGTCTGAAGATATAATAACCGACTAAATGGAAATAGTATTACTGGAAAAATATTCACATATTTTCTGTGAATATTTGTAAATAAATAGAACAAAACATTGCCATAGAAAAAACTTCTTCTCCTTTCATATGAATTCAGTAAAAATATTTGTAATTTCTTGCATAAGTACTTACGTAAGGCAAAATTACTCGAGCGAATTTATTCAGAAATCAATAGATGAAAGAGGTACACATACGAACGTGGAATGCATAAAACTCAGAATTTATGTAAGTATGTTGCAATAAGTATTGAGAGAAATAAAAGTGCATAATATTATACATACATAGTACTCTAAAAGTGTTCTGTAGTAGTAACACATTAACACAGAAACGGGCACCTGACACGAAATATTTGTAGTAACTACCCAGCGGACCAACACAAAAGACCTTCGGAAACGTTTTTGATCGCAAAATCCTCGCCAACGAGCATCTCAGCTTGAATTTTTCGATAAAAAAAGAATGTTGCGAGCGAAACTTTCACTGCCACAAACTGAACGGCAAACGGATCAAATTCCTATTTGTTAACAGTTGAGTTTTGGAAAATTTTGCCGGGTCAAATGTAGCATTTCACTCGCATGAGGTATCGTTGGATGGGCGAGGATTTGGCCCGCTAGGTGCATACATACGGCGGTAGGCATATACTTACACATATATAACCATCTGACCAATATAGTGGTAATAATATTTTGGCGTACACTAGTGTAAAGTGTTTGGCCGAGCTTTCCCCTCAATTTAATGGGTGGCCAAAAGTAGTAGAAGTTGTCGCTGAGCAACGAAAATTTTCAATTTAGCAAATCGGATGAAGAACATGCCTACCTTCCACATAAGTGGAAACTAAAAACAATGGTTTTTATACCAGATTTAGTCTGATTGCAACAAAATTTAGTATTTGCACAAGATTTTTTTAAGACTTTAACATAAATAAAATGCACGGTTATACAGAAATGTTCTACCAAACTTTGATAAAAGTTTGGTACATTCACGTGATTTGATGATATAATTTTAATCGTTTCATAGCCATATCCACCTATAACCCAATGTTTTATGAATTTTAAAGATTTCTTTAATCTAGATGTATAGTCAATCCAATTTGCGTATAATTGTTATACTCGTGTGCTTGAGTTTCAAATTTACTGTTTCCATAAATAATAGTGTAAAAACTAAAAACCATTTTAAATAGCAGATAGAAAAAACACATACATATATCATTTAAAAGAAGTGTAGTGTGATCGATACCAATAAAGTCGTATATTATGAAATCGTTTTCTAGTTCACGTCATTTTACCAATATATTCTAATTTATAATATAAAAAAAAATCTAATTTTAACATTGAAAATTTTAAAAAATTAACGGATTTTTACTAAACTATTTTCAATCGTAAATCGATGAGTAAATAAAAAGTTGTGAATGGTCAAGTGAAAATGGAGAAAATGTGAACAGGAAAGAATGTTACTCATACGCCATATCGCACTTAGCGTAATGTACATACATGGCGTATGAGTAACATTTCCCATGTTAAAGTTAGATTTTTTTATATTCGCAATACATATTTAAAATAAGAATATATTGAGAAGATGACTTGATCTAGAAAAACGGTATACAGTTCCATAATATACAAACCAAAATTAAGTTTACGTGTGAGAGCGTTTTTTGTATCTTTTTCGCGGTCCTGCAATGTTATTGAAACAACTTTTAATACATTTCATTAAAAGTAGATTTAGTATAATAATATAGAAGAAAGCATCCACCGCTGTTGGAAAGTGCTATCGATCTCCTTCTGTTAATTATTTTACACTTATATTAAACATTATTTCCTAGTTTTTGGTACTATCTACCATTAAAGCATGTTTTAGTTTTTAAAACTATTATTTATTTCCCTTATAAGTGTTTTGGCGACCATCCTTGCAGGTACTTCGTGTCGTAGTTGTTCTTGCTTTTCTTTGTTCTGAAAAGTTCGTATTCAAAGAAATTGTAATCGAAAACTACACTAAAAAAGCGCAACTTTCGGCGGTTATAGCTAACTTTTGTTACCCTAGTCCAGTACTACCGATATAGAAATGTTGCATGGTGTTATAAACCAAATAATTCCGAGATAAAGTAGGCATAGCTTTATTCAGTCTACCAGTATATTTTGTTTAACTAAAACCAATTTACATGACACAAGTAAAGATACAGTACTATACAAGTGGAAATATGTGAAAGCTCCTCTTAACAACTTTTAAAAATTGTAGCGCTGCTAAAGTAACTTTCTTTTTTCAAAATAGACAAAAAAAAATCAAAATAATAAGGTCAAGATTTTTTATTACAGGTTGTATTATCACTTTCAAAATTCGTAAATGCACTTTTATTTATTGGAACACATGCTTTAAGCATAATAAAATAAAGATTAACTTGAAACAAATCGCTGCATAAAAAACAAAAAGTTACGTCCTTTTGAAGGCAGCATATAAAAGCTTTTATATTTTATTATATTCCGGGAATATTCCGGAATTAGTCTCAATAAAATACAATTGGACAATAATTAGTTTCGATTCATTCTTTACGGGTAAAAGTGTAGATAAATTAGTCTTATTTATTGGAACACATGCTTTAAGCATAATAAAATAAAGATTAACTTGAAACAAATCGCTGTATAAAAAACAAAAAGTTACGTCCTTTTGAAGGCAGCATATAAAAGCTTTTATATTTTATTATATTCCGGGAATATTCCGGAATTAGTCTCAATCAAATACAATTGGACAATAATTAGTTTCGATTCATTCTTTACGGGTAAAAGTGTAGATAAATTAGTCACCGACTCATCTCTAATGGCTAATATAAATGACTTAGTGATATGTAGGTACTTACTCAACGAAATTTCATGTGCGGCGTTCGCACATAGAGAGAACATTCGCCTAAAAACCTGAGAACCCTGGCTTAAATTGCAGCTAAAGCAGATTTTTATTTTTATTTTTATTTTTTAAAAGTGACTAGTCGTTTTTACACCCGTTCGGGTATAAACGGGGCCATGCTCGAACAAAAGCGAACAGTTCATTCCTATATATGAAGATCAAATGTGGTATTATTCCCATGTTCCTTTACGATTGCTCTCGGATTCATCAGGGATAAGTCGAATTTTTTGCAGGGATATGACAGCTGCTATACATTTGTATGTATCTATGTACATATGCACAAAACTAAAGACAGTCACAATACAAAAGCATGCTTGGAATGCGGGTGAACGTCAAAGCATCTGACAGTAACCAACTCAATACCAGCAAGCGAATGAAAATGCGTTTGCATTATTGCTTTTCCTTTCTTTATTGCTAGCCCGCTGCAAAGCACTTTGCCACTACTATATGCCCTGATGCAGCTGCTGGGCATACATACTATACATATGCACATACACTTCTATGTATGTAGAGTTATATATCGGCAACATAGTTGCTGCCTGCTTTTATTTTATGTGTGTCGTTTTGTTGTTGTTGTTGTTGTTGTGATTGCTGCACATTATCGTAACCGTAAAACCAACAGAATGTAGAGCACAATGCGCTGTTTGTTTACAAATATGCACATACACGTACATATGTGTGTGTGTGTGTGCGTGCGTATGCGTGTGTACCATTTTATTGCTACTGCTGCCGCTGCAGTTATTGTTGTTGACATTGCTGACACAGTTGTATGATCCTGTTTCGTCATTAAATTGTGGCAAACGGAAGTCGATCCGGAAAAAGCGAGCAAAAATCATTTTAAATATCACAAAATGTGCTGGCATGTGTGTGTGTATATGTAAGTATATGTATCTGTATCTTTACGTGTATGCTGGCAAATGCAGCTGCTTTAATACACATTTTTTTTAGTTCTATGCATTTGTGTGTTTGAGTGCACAGCAGCAGCTGTTAGTGTTGCAACGCTTGATTGCTTGCACAAGCAGTGACATTTGCGCATACATACATACATACGTATATACTAAAAACGCACATATGTATGTGAATACGAGCTAACGAGTATTTCTGATTTCCAGCACAGATTTTTCGAAATATACATACATGTTTGTTTACATACATACATACAAATGTATGTAGCTTTGTGCAAAATTTGGCAATTTTTGCTGTCAGCACGCACTGACGAATTTCACCAAAATCCACGACGAATTAATCCAAAATTTGTGTGCGCACGTAAGTAAGTGTAGGTAATAGTTATATACACATAAGCACATTAGACCGTACCAGAAAAAAGTCATCATACAACTATGAGCCTCAAAATGTTTTTTAATGGCAATTTCGAAAAACATCTTGCTTTTCTGGCTTTCGCTTTTCTAAATTTTTGGTTTATCTTCGGCATTTACTTACATACAACCGGATGTTAAAGTATATGATGTATCTATGTTCTTGTCTTGAGGAGACAATTTTTTTTTTTTTGTTCGACAGTTCATTATACTGAGGCTTCTTGTTCCACTACTTACCCACCGGATTGCAGTAGCTATCAAGCTAAAGTACCACCCTAATGTCAATAGATTTCTGCTCGCTAAATTCATAAACCTTTGCTAAGAAAGTATTTCGATTCGACGGAAATTTCAATTTTTTTTTCGCCGAACTTTGGTAGAGGTTGTTTTTTGCACTCGGATCGTTAAGTATGATATTATATGAAAGTTTCTGTCTCAAGTAGAAATTTGTTGGTTCCAAAACTCATGTACCTCAAGTACCCTAGTCTAGTACTTACCCATCAAATTTCAGTTCTCGACACGCTAACATACCACTCCAATGTCAGAAAATTAAAGCTCTCCAGAAATTATTAAGCTTTTGCTAAGCAAGTATCCATGTATTCCAGAAGAATTAAAATAAAATATATAATTGGTTGCCGGATTTAGGTGTCCCGGAAAATGTAGAAAGGCAACCTAGGTTCAGAAAAGCAAAATAAATCGAAAGTGCCTGGGAAAAATACTTTAGACTCAGGGCTGCTTGTAAGGCGGTATTGTCTAATGTATACGTACGTATGTATATAATTTACGTATCTCAATGAAATACATACAACTATGTACGTTAGTGAATACGTATTTAGCTGTACACATTTGAAGTCAAATTTCTGTTTCCTGCCTGCCAACCTGTGTCTCTACGGCAGAATTGTAAATTTGTTACATCCGCTTCCGCTGCATTTTCATTTCTATGTAGCTTTCCTCACTCTACTTACGTTGCCTCTACAACGTATCCATCTGCAACTGACATCGGTTGCCAATCAATGAAATTGAAAACGTTGTGGCAAATGTCAGCAAAAGAAATGGCGAATAAAATGATATGAAAACATCTTTCTAGTACTCAAGCTGCATTCAGAAATGCTGACTTTCTACTTTCACTCGAACTGTCCTAGTTTTCAATGAAGAAAATAGTCTTGTGAAGTGGTGAGGGTCGCAACGTCAGCATTTTTCCTAAAAAAAATCTAAAATATATAACGCACGCAAACATGTTTACATTAGGGTGCGTTTTTTTGTGACTGCAATTTTGTGGAAAGTACCTAAAGAAAAACGCCCTGAAAATTTGAACCTTTAATATGTATTTACATTAAGTACTCGCAGAAGGCGTGCAAAGCTTTCCCATATAAAATACACATAAACTTTGATCTTTTCGTGATTGATCGGATTTCCTTGAGAATTGAATGCACAACAAAAATGTCCAATGCGGCGTAACTCTAACTCCCTCCAGCGAGTTAGTACGGGTCACCAAACCCAATATTTTGATTAGATTCCCCTTTTTTTCCCCCTATCTTGTTAATAAGTTGTTAAGTCTTATTGCCTTCTAAAATATTCTACAGCACTAAGAACTTTTCCAAAGTTCTTCGATTGTTTAAGTTCTTTACATGCATCTTTTCCTGCGTGCATATTTATTATTGCGTGCACATATTTTAAAGTATGTTTAAAAAATATCTTCGCTTTTGTTTTTCTACATTTGTGAACTTCTTTCGCTTTCCTAGTTTAACTTTAGCTTAACTTTTTCTTGTTTCTTGCTTCCCTATATCTTTGAAAGCCTTCGAGGTTTTCTGGTGCATATCAATTATATAAATAGGCAATCATGTTTCCTTTACACCCCTTTTACGGCTAAACTGTACTTCTAAGGTATAAACAATTATATCTCATTAGAAAAGTATTTTGATGCTGATGTGCAGGCAATTTTTAAAATTTCAAATTAGTTTAAAATAGAGCGAAAAAATCAATTCAAAAGTCACACCAATACCAATGCCATACATGTACATGGTTGGGGCGGAAATGCCTCCTAAATGTATGCTTTAATATTGATA
>NW_016166749.1:0-12198 GCF_001687245.7 Rhagoletis zephyria | reverse complement strand
AACAGAGGAAGAGGAAGGCCTCCTCTGCGTTGGAAAGACCAGGTGGAGAAGGACTTGGCTTCACTTGGCATTTTCAATTGGCGTCAGTTAGCACAGAAGAGAAATGACTGGCGTGCTGTTTTGGACTCGGCCAAAATCGCTTAGGCGGTTACAGCGCCAATTAAGAAGAAGAAGATTCGTCCTGGTGCACCCAAAAATAATTTTTTGTTTTCTATTCAACAGAATTTTTCCTTTTAATTGATACCCATATTGTTATTCTATAATGCACCGAATTTTTTGAATAATTTTTTTATTCAATCATATTCCAGAAATTTCAAAGTCCTTTAAAAAAAATCCTGACGTCAGAGAGAAAATCTAATAACTCAGTTTTACTATATTTGGCCCCCTTTTGGAGAAATTGACTGCCGCACGGTGTTATTTTTCCACTACGTACGTGGATAAGCAGCAACTTTTTTCGTGAGTCATCTTAATGTACATTTGAGTATAAATACAATTATGCATGTATGTATCTCGACATACATACATACATACATATATGAATGAATATTGCCTGCACGGGCCGGAGCTTTAATATGCAGATACCATTTGACGTTGCCTGACAAAGTTCAAGTTAAAACGGGGCTGCGACCGTGATGCTTAACAAAAAAACAATTATATTCCAATAGCACTACGAAGAATTGGAATGGACTGTTTTTTTTAATATTGTTGTTAGTATTTTCTTTTTTGTTAAAGTGTATTATTGTTGCTTTTATTGCGGACGCTTAAATAAAGGAAACGCATATACATATTTACGTGGTTGTGGTTCGCATATGCATTTACGCGTGGCTATGCTACGTACATACATACATATACGGGTATGGCCATAGTAACATTTATCTCCCCCTAGTTGTGCGAAAATTCCAAGCCTTGCATTGCCAACCATACTGAGAGTAGCTGCTCTGTTGATGCAGTTGCTTGCTTTGGTTACCGCTGAGTGTATTGTTTTTATTTTACTTTACTCCTTTTTTTGTTTATCGCAGGTTTTCTGTCTGGGTGTTGTTTTCACTTTTATTCAACTTTTTTCACAGATCGCGCATTTTTTTTTTTTGTACATTTTTCTTTATATCCGACGAATGAAGTGAAGAAATTAAACAGAATTTGTACAAAAATGGACTTCATACATACATTTGCGTGCAGCGTATTCAAGTATGCACTGACATACATATTTTTCACACAAATATGTTGTGTATGGATATTCACGGCTTGGCGACACTACCTCTACATCGCTTTCCTCCACTCTATTTATTCCTTTTATAAACACTTCTGTCGCTGTTGTTGTTCACATTGCGTAAAGTTCCCACTTCTATGTATGTATGTACATACATATATCGCCGACAGCAGTGACACATCAGCAGCAACACCACAACGTTGCAGCCGCCATTTTTTTTTTTTGATAGTGGTTTTGTGTTGATTTCTGGTTTGCTTAAAAATTAAAAATTCACAAATGCATGAATACATACATATACATACATACATACATATGTATGTACTATGTTGCATAGTTAGTTGCAAATGCTACAGAATGTAGCGCAACTTTGTTTGTTAAAATGCTGGTATGTGTTACGCGAGTTTTTTTTTGTGTTTGCTATTTTTTTGCTCAAATTCGCTCGCCTTTATTGCATTATTTACCATGTGTTTTACGATTTTATTGTTTCCCTTATTTTATTCTTTTGTTACATTTTTTCTTGTTGCACATAAATATCGCATAGTCATATTTTTTTACTTTTGCGTATGTACATACATTTTTATAGCCACATGCCAGTTGGCCCAGTTTAAAAGTATTGTGGTTACTGCGTCGCACTGCGGTCAATGTTAAATCTTTTTGACAAATTTTTCTTAATTGCATATGGCAGGAATAGCAGATAATATGGCGAATGGCAGAGCATGTAATTGGTTGGTGGCGAACCAACAAAGCCAAAATCCCAATCAAGAACACGTGCAACGCCGCGCAAAAATACCTTTCACACATGAGAAAATCGATAAGTGTGCGATACTAGAGCTCAATAGCAGTTTTCAGCGGCGCACCAGAATTTTTTTTTTTATTGAACCTCTAAGTTTCAGATAGGATCCAGTATTAAAAATTATAATTCTATAAAAGTATATATGTACATTAGACTACATCAACACAAAAAGTTGCGGCTTTTCCTCCGGTACACAGTGCCGCCAACTGGGCAAAAATAGAAAAATTCATTGTCTGCCATGTGAACGTGTTTGGTATTTTTGTAAAGGTAAGTTATCCACTAAAACGAATAAAGCAGAAATTTCTTCATAAAAGGAATTATATGTCACCAGAAAGCCAATAAATTCGACAAATTTTATGCTAAGAAATTTAATAAGAGTATAGCCATGCATAAGCTCTTCACAGAAAAAAATTTCTAAAATATATTTTTTGAAATAAAATGTTGGTAACAAGTTTCTTGTTTCCATATAGCTAGTAGAGAGGGGTCCCTGCGGTATTCCAGAACACACAATTTTTTTAAACAAAATTTCAAAAAATGCTAGCTTTTAGTGGAACGAATAAAAAATATATGTAAAAATAGGTTATTTTTATTATTTTATTCAATAATAGGGGCTTTTAGCTTTAGAAATAAGAAATAAAAACCTGCTAAAGTTGCCACCTATTCAAAAATTAAATTCAAATTTTTTAACAAGTTAAATGAATTATTAAGAGTTGGGTATCAATCGAAATGTGTATGAAAAGGGTTTATTTATTAAATACATGTAAACGGTTGCCACCTGTTTAAAAAATCAAAAACCATTGAATTAAAGGAACTGGGTAATTGAAATAGATAGGTATCACTATATGGGAGTCAGACGAAAGTGTTTTAAAAACGTTTTAGCTTGCAAATATTACCAAGAGGGTTGCCACGTTCGTAAAGTAAAACTTAATTAAACTAAAGTAATAATTGTGTCAAACCAAAGGCTTGCGACATCGTTTTTGTTATTTTATTACACATACATACATTATCAATGAGTGATTTGTTCTAATTACATTCATTTTAAATTACTGCACTCTTAAATTAAGGCAGGAATGTTTTTACTTATCACTTATTTCTTGCTAAATATGTCCTTTTTTTCTTTTGCGGGATACCCGTATTTATATACATACTTCAGTTACCTTATTCCTTTAATTAAAGTGAATTTGATATTTCAGTTACCTTGTTCCTTTAATTTAAGTGAATTTGATTTTTAAACATGTGGCAACCCTTCTACGTGTTGTTTAGAAGTAAAGCATTTTCAAACCCATTTCAATTGATATTCATATTGCACTATCTAATTCATTTATTTTACTAAATAATTTAAATAAAATTTTTAACAGGTGGCAACCCGTTTCAAAAATTAAAAACTTATCTACGGGCCAAGCTCTATCATTTGACACCTCACTTTGAAAATAGAATGAACCATATGTACATACTACAAGAACCCAAATTTTCAAATTTAAACTGCATTTACAGTGAAAGTGTGAAAGTTATCCAAAAACAAATTGCATTTTTGAATTTAGCAATTTTAATAAGAAGCGAATTTTCTTTTAAATTTGTCCATGATTCTACACAACTTAAGAAAAATGTAGGTCGATTTTTTCGCACAAATCAATTCTACTTTTCTAAACTACTGTTATAAGTGTTTTCGTATTAATTATACGCTGAATCTTTACGACCCACAAGGAGTTATTTTCAGGAATAATTTGTGTTGTGCCTCTTTTTGAAGGAGGTGTGCGATATGAAACTTTAAGGCTTTTAAAAAGCAAAATCTGAAGTGCTGGTGAAAAACTAAAAAGGCAGATTTACTACCATTGAGAAAAAAAGTTGAAAAAGTTGAGTTGAAGTTTGTCTCATTGCGTAATACCTATAAGTGTCGGAGTTAAATTATTAAATTATTTAAGCCCAAAAAGTCGCATGAAAGTTAAAGGTTCGTGTTTAAGTGGCACTACCTTTTACATATGAGGAATCAAAAAATAATCGTGACGTATGTATATCAAAAACTTTGAAATTCATACATACATATGTACATATATATAAAGAGAAAATTGTTTTTCACATGCAGAGGGAGCATTCCATGGTTACGTACAGACAAATTCTATTACTTTCCTGTTATTGTAAGACGTATAGCTTTAAATGAGACACGTCATGTATTAATTTTATTTTACAAGTTGAACATTAATCGTTCATTATATAAATACAAACAATTATGGGGTATTTCCTCATTTGCCTTAGAGACAAAATAAGAAAAACCGTCACGTAACCGACAGGTCGATTCAACCAATTTTATGAATTTTTAAAGTTACATTGAAATTTCAGCGAAACAAGGACCACAATGTGTTAGAGGCAAATTGTAAGTAATAATCAAAGATGGTATTAAGGGGAGCAAAAACAAAAAACATATTTTTTCGTTGCGTTATGGTGAAAGGGTCATGTTTTTGAATTCGTAGAGGAGAGACGAAAAATAGTTTCGCATTATCTGTGATTCTGCATCAAAAATATGTAATCATAATTGTTCGTTATTTAATATTAGAACGCCGTTTTGTTTACGCCGTTTTATTACTTTTATTATTATTATGTCCTACTACGTTTCAACTAAGCATACCAAATTTGAAAAAAGAAAATCAGAGCAAAAATACTAAGGCTTTTCAAAATATCTCGACCCTAGCGCCACCAAGCTAGATAATTTCTCGCCAATATGTTTCTGCTTAAATAACCAGTATATATTATAAAACGAAGCAAAATTGGCCCATAAATAAATTTGATATATAATTTTTTTTGCGGTAGACTTTTAGCTAGAAACACCGATATGTGTATTTTTATGTCTAAAACAATAAATTATACAAACTAAAAGAAAATTAATAAAAAAATTAAGTATTTTTATTAAAAAAAATATTATTTTTATTTAATTTTTTTTTGATAATTTTCTTTTAATTTAAACGTTTTTTGTTTTAAATAGAAAAATATATATCTTTTAAATTTCATTTTATTCTTAGAAAATATTTTTTTAATATTTCTTCTTTGAAATTCTAGTTAAATTTTTAGGGACTTACCTTTATTTTTCTTATTTGCCCGTGTCCTCAACCTCAACAAAATTGTTGAATAAAATTGCCATAAATAACAAAAATGTATATATTGATATCATTTAGTTTTTCGAAATTAATTTTATTAGTTCTTTCTTTTTTTATTTATTATTTCTTTTCTTTTTTTGTAATTCAATTTTCGTTTAGTTTTTTATTGTGTTAAAAAGGAAAAATGTATACTTCCTAAATTAAGTTTCATTTTTACGAAAACTTATTGCAAATATACAAACGCAATATCGCTAAAACTACTTCATTAATGCTAATTAAATTTAATCGCGTGAGTAGCAACACAATCTTTTCTCTTAATTTTAGTTGGGTTGGAACAAATCAAATGAACTGAGTTGGGAAGTTTTAATGCATCCACCGTATTGCCCGGACCTTGCACTGTCTGGTCTCCATTTTTTACAAAATCAATAAAAGTCTCTTGAAAGCCGCTGAAAATCACTTGGCCAAGTTTTTCGACGATAAAGCACATCAATTCTACCCGTAGAATGGCAACAGATCACAGATAATAATAGCCAATATGTATTTGATTAAAATTGATTTTGAATAAAGAAAATAAACAAAACAAAAACAGAGACTTTCAAGGATTTGAAAGCATGAAACATTTTTATTATTTCGATTGAAACATTTTTTTACTTCACTGTGTCTGAAGATATAATAACCGACTAAATGGAAATAGTATTACTGGAAAAATATTCACATATTTTCTGTGAATATTTGTAAATACATAGAACAAAACAATACCATAGAAAAAAATTCTTCTCCTTTCATATGAATACAGTAAAAATATTTGTAATTTCTTACATAAGTACTTACGTAAGGCAAAATTACTCGAGCGAATTTATTCAGAAATCAATAGATGAAAGAGGTACACATACGAACGTGGAATGCATAAAACTCAGAATTTATGTAAGTATGTTGCAATAAGTATTGAGAGAAATAAAAGTGCATAATATTATACATACATAGTACTCTAAAAGTGTTCTGTAGTAGTAACACATTAACACAGAAACGGGCACCTGACACGAAATATTTGTAGTAACTACCCAGCGGACCAACACAAAAGACCTTCGGAAACGTTTTTGATCGCAAAATCCTCGCCAACGAGCATCTCAGCTTGAATTTTTCGATAAAAAAAGAATGTTGCGAGCGAAACTTTCACTGCCACAAACTGAACGACAAACGGATCATATTGCTATTTGTTAACAGTTGAGTTTTGGAAAATTTTGCCGGGTCAAATGTAGCATTTCACTCGCATGAGGTATCGTTGGATGGGCGAGGATTTGGCCCGCTAGGTGCATACTTACGGCGGTAGGCATATACTTACACATATATAACCATCTGAGCAATATAGTGGTAATAATATTTTGGCGTACACTAGTGTAAAGTGTTTGGCCGAGCTTTTCCCTCAATTTAATGGGTGGCCAAAAGTAGTAGAAGTTGTCGCTGATCAATGAAAATTTTCAATTTTAGCAAATCGGATGAAGAACATGCCTACCTTCCACAGATGTGGAAACTAAAAACAATGGTTTTTATACCAAATTTAGTCTGATTGCAACAAAATTTAATATTTGCACAAGATTTTTTTTTATATCTTTAACATAAATACGGTTATACAGAAATGTTCTACCAAACTTTGATAAAAGGTTGGTACACTCACGTGATTTGATAATATAATTTTAATCGTTTCATTGCCATATCCACCTCTAATCAAATTTTTTATGAATTTTAGATATTTCTTTTATTTTGACGTATAATCCAATTTGCCTAAAATTGTAATACTCGTGTGCTGGAGTTTTAAAATTTACTGTTTCCATATATAATAGTGTAAAAACTAAAAACCACTTTTAATAGCAGACAGAAAAAAACACGTACATGTATCATTTAAAAGAAGTGTAGTGGGATCGGTAAAAATACACTGTCGCAAGTTTTTAAACGACAAAAAAAGCGCTGAAACATGGAAACTCTACTTTGAGTCGTATATTATGAAACCGTTTTCTAGTTCACGTCATTTTCCCAAGATATTCTAATTTTTATGAATAAGAAAATCTAAATTTAAAATCGAAAAAAATAATTTTTAGTAAACTATTTTCATTTGTAAATCGATGAGTAAATAAAAAGTTGTGAATGGTCAAGTGAAAATGGAGATAGTGTGAACAGGAAAGAATGTTGCTCATACGCCTCAACGCACTTAGTCGTACTCGTACAATGAACATACATGGCGTATGAGCAACATTTCCCATGTTAAAGTTAGATTTTTTTACATTAGCAATACATCTTTAAAATAAGAATATATTGAGAAGATGACTTGATCTAGAAAAACGGTATACAGTTCCATAATATACAAACCAAAATTAAGTTTACCTATGACAGCGTTTTTTGTGTCATTTTTGCGTTCCTACAATGCTATTGAATGAACTTTTAATACATTTCATTAAAAGTAGATTCAGTATAATAATATAGAAGAAATCATCCACCGCTGTTGGAAAGTGCTGTCGATTTCTTTCTGTTAATCATTTTACACTTATATATATACTATCTACCATTAAAGCATGTTTTAGTTTTTTAAACTATTATTTATTTCCCTTATAAGTATTTTGGCGACCATCCTTACAGGTACTTCGTGTCGTAGTTGTTCTTGCTTTTCTTTGTTCTGAAAAGTTCGTATTCAAAGAAATTGTAATCGAAAACTACACTAAAAAAAGCGCAACTTCCAGCGGTTATAGCTAACTTCTCAAAACTTACTTAGGATTTTGTTACCCTAGTCCAGTACTACCGATATAGAAATGTTGCATGGTGTTATAAACCAGATAATTCAGAGATAAAGTAGGCATAGCTTTATTCAGTCTACCCGTATATTTTGTTTAACTAAAACCAATTTACATGACACAAGTAAAGATACAATACTATACAAGTAGAAATATGTGAAAGCTCCTCTTAAAAACTTTACAAAATTGTAGGGCTGTTAAAGTAACTTTCTTTTTTCAAAACAGACAAAAAAAAATCAAAATAATAAGGTCAAGATTTTTTATTACAGGTTGTACTATCACTTTCAAAATTCGTAAATGCACTTTTATTTATTGGAACACATGCTTTAAGCATAATAAAATAAAGATTAACTTGAAACAAATCGCTGCATAAAAAACAAAAAGTTACGTCCTTTTGAAGGCAGCAAATAAAAGCTTTTATATTTCATTATATTCCGGGAATATTCCGGAATTAGTCTCAATCAAATACAATTGGACAATAATTAGTTTCGATTCATTCTTTACGGGTAAAAGTGTAGATAAATTAGTCACCGACTCATCTCTAATGGCTAATATAAACGATTTAGTGATATGTAGGTACCTACTCAACGAAATTTCATGTGCGGCGTTCGCACATAGAGAGAACATTCGCCTAAAAACCTGAGAACCCTGGCTTAAATTGCAGCTAAAGCAGATTTTTATTTTTATTTTTTAAAAGTGACTAGTCGCTTTTTATACCCGTTCGGGTATAAAGGGGGCCATGCTCGAACAAAAGCGAACAGTTCATTCCCATATATGAAGATCAAAAGTGGTATTATTCCCATGTTCCTTTACGATTGCTCCCGGATTCATCAGGGATAAGTCGAATTTTTTGCAGGGATATGACAGCTGCTATACATATGTATGTATCTATGTACATATGCACAAAGCTAAAGACAGTCGCAATACAAAAGCATGCTTGGAATGCGGGTGAACGTCAAAGCATCTGACAGTAACCAACTCAATACCAGCAAGCGAATGAAAATGCGTATGCATTATTGCTTTTCCTTTCTTTATTGCTAGCCGTCTGCAAAGCACTTTGCCACTACTATATGCCCTGATGCAGCTGCTGGGCATACATACTATACATATGCACATACACTTCTATGTATGTAGAGTTATATATCGGCAACATAGTTGCTGCCTGCTTTTATTTTATGTGTGTCGTTTTGTTGTTGTTGTTGTTGTTATGATTGCTGCACATTATCGTAACCGTAAAACCAACAGAATGTAGAGCACAATGCGCTGTTTGTTTACAAATATGCACATACACGTACATATGTGTGTGTGTGTGTGTGCGTGCGAATGCGTGTGTACCATTTTATTGCTACTGCTGCCGCTCCAGTTATTGTTGTTGACATTGCTGACACAGTTGTATGATCCTGTTTCGTCATTAAATTGTGGCAAACGGAAGTCGATCCGGAAAAAGCGAGCAAAAATCATTTTAAATATCACAAAATGTGCTGGCATGTGTGTGTGTATATGTAAGTATATGTATCTGTATCTTTACGTGTATGCTGGCAAATGCAGCTGCTTTAATACACATTTTTTTTAGTTCTATGCATTTGTGTGTTTGAGTGCACAGCAGCAGCTGTTAGTGTTGCAACGCTTGATTGCTTGCACAAGCAGTGACATTTGCGCATACATACATACGTATATACTAAAAATGCACATATGTATGTGAATACGAGCTAACGAGTATTTCTGATTTCCAGCACAGGTTTTTCGAAATATACATGTTTGTTTACATACATACATACAAATGTATGTAGCTTTGTGCAAAATTTGGCAATTTTTGCTGTCAGCACGCACTGACGAATTTCACCAAAATCCACGACGAATTAATCCAAAATTTGTGTGCGCACGTAAGTAAGTGTAAGTAATAGTTATATACACATAAGCACATTAGACCGTACCAGAAAAAAGTCATCATACAACTATGAGCCTCAAAATGTTTTTTAATGGCAATTTCGAAAAACATCTTGCTTTTCTGGCTTTCGCTTTTCTAAATTTTTGGTTTATCTTCGGCATTTACTTACATACAACCGGATGTTAAAGTATATGATGTATCTATGTTCTTGTCTTGAGGAGACAATTTTTTTTTTTTTTTTTCGACAGTTCATTATACTGAGGCTTCTTGTTCCACTACTTACCACCCTAATGTCAATAGATTTCTGCTCGGTTCCAAAACTCATGTACCTCAAGTACCCTAGTCTAGTGCTTACCCATCAAATTTCAGTTCTCGTCACCCTAACATACCACTCCAATGTCAAGAAATTAAAGCTCTCCAGAAATTATTAAGCTTATTAAGCAGAATTATTAAGCTAAGCAAATATCCGAGTATTCAAGAAGAATTAAAATAAAATATATAATTGTCAATGTTGTTGTGGCTTTGTTAACATTTTATTTTTAATATTTTTATTGAGCTTTGTACCACGATTGTTTATTAGGAAAAATTGAAAAAGCAACAAAGTCTAAGCGGTAGAAGTTATAGCACTATTTCGGAGATCACCACATCTCCTCATCAGACTTCTTTTTTCTAGACTTCAGCAGGGATCGAACCTGCGAATTCGATGTTCAAAGTCAGAAGCGTTAATCACTGAGCTATGTACATCCCGTAAACCACGCTGTCGAGTTAAATAGCGGCAAATCAGCTGCACTTGATAGTATAATATAAATAATATAATAAAAATATTAAAATATATAATTGTTTGCCGAATTTAGGTGTCACTGGAAAATGTAGAAAGGCAACCTAGGTTCAGAAAAGCAAAATAAATCGAAAGTGCCTGGGAAAAATACTTTAGACTCAGGGCTGCTTGTAAGGTGGTATTGTCTAATGTATACGTACGTATGTATATAATTTACGTATCTCAATGAAATACATACAACTATGTACGTTAGTGAATACGTATTTAGCTGTACACATTTGAAGTCAAATTTCTGTTTCCTGCCTGCCAACCTGTGTCTCTACGGCAGAATTGTAAATTTGTTACATCCGCTTCCGCTGCATTTTCATTTCTATGTAGCTTTCCTCACTCTACTTACGTTGCCTCTACAACGTATCCATCTGCAACTGACATCGGTTGCCAATCAATGAAATTGAAAACGTTGTGGCAAATGTCAGCAAAAGAAATGGCGAATAAAATGATATGAAAACATCTTTGTAGTACTCAAGCTGCATTTAGAAATGCTGACTTTCTACTTTCACTCGAACTGTCCTAGTTTTCAATGAAGAAAATAGTCTTGTGAAGTGATGAGGGTCGCAACGTCAGCATTTTTCCTAAAAAAAAAACATCTAAAATATATAACGCACGCAAACCTGTTTACATTAGGGTGCGTTTTTTTGTGACTGCAATTTTGTGGAAAGTACCTAAAGATAAACGCCCTGAAAATTTGAACCTTTAATATGTATTAACATTAAGTACTCGCAGAAGGCGTGCAAAGCTTTCCCATATAAAATACACATAAGCTTTGATCTTTTATTTTCAAAACTCTACAGCTCAGATGCATTTTATTGTCAATGACGGATTTTCTTCAGAATTGAATGCACAACAAAAATGTCCAATGCGGCGTAACTCTAACTCCCTCCAGCGAGTTAGTACGGGTCACCAAACCCAATATTTTGATTAGATTCCCCTTTTTTCCCCCTATCTTGTTAATAAGTTGTTAAGTCTATTTCCAAAGTTCTTCGATTGTTTAAGTTCTTTACATGCATCTTTTCCTGCGTGCATATTTATTATTGCGTGCACATATTTTAAAGTATGTTTAAAAAATATGTTCGCTTTTCTTTTTCTACATTTGTGAACTTCTTTCGCTTTCCTAGTTTAACTTTAGCTTAACTTTTTGTTGTTTCTTGCTTCCCTATATCTTTGAAAGCCTTCGAGGTTTTCTGGTGCATATTTATATTAATTTGTACGAACATATAAACGAAACAGGGCGAATAAAATTCGAGGTATAGATCTGAAACATTTAATTTAATACTGGAACTTTTGTATAACTTTTGGGTATAATTTCGTGAATTGTATTATAATTAGATAGTATGTAGAAAACAATGGCTCAATAAGCATTTTCCTATCTAGTTGAAGTTTAGTGTATATTATATCCGTATTCATGTAAATGTGAAATACAGGTTATCGTAAATAATCCCACCAAACAATTTTTGTTGCTGGCAATAAGAAAACGTGTCGCCGTCGGAAACAAACTTATTGCCGCTGTAGACTCGAAATTTATAAGTTTGGGAATTTTTATACCTTTCATGAGCATGAAATGGTATTATAACTTTGGTCCGATGTTTGTAAGTACCAGAAC
>NW_016166748.1:0-23303 GCF_001687245.7 Rhagoletis zephyria | reverse complement strand
AGGCGCAAAAAATAGCAACAGATAAAAGCTAGAAATCAAAGTGATTACAGACATACATGCATACATACAAGTACATAGAAATATGCTCATAAGTAACTGTGTGGATGGATGCAGACAGCGCAAGAGCAGCAGTTAGCAGTTAGCAGTTAGCAGTGTAGGCAAAGTTGGTATTGTTGTTGGTAGAAGGAAGAAATCGTTGCAAAGGATTCCCATTCGCATTCACACTCAGTGATTCTGTCACATTGCAAATAGCAACGATGAATCGTCGCGCGTAGTGAAATGGGTGCAGTTGAAATGGAGGCAAAAGCAGACAGATGCAAGGATGGGCAAGCAGGCCAACTTGGCAGCAGCCAGACGTACAGGTAACAAACAGCCAACGCTAATCGCAANAGCAATAGGGCCTAAACAGTGGCACAAATTGGATGTTAAGCGAACAGAAATTAAAAAGCAAATGATACTAGATATCCTTAAGATTGTGACGACAATGTTGTTCTTAATTAACAGGGCATTTCTGTCTAAGATAGTTGAAAGTCTTTTGTAAGACAATTGAAAGGCTTTGTTTATTCTGGCTCGAAAGTCTCCCTTGTTAACTTTCATGGTGAAAAGCTCTTTTGGCAGAAAGCGCTTATTAATATGTACATATATAATTTCGCTCGCGCTGCTCCAACAGTCGCGATGGCCGGGCGAGGAAAGCACAGTCGTGACATTATTAACTTATTTTTTATTTTTGAAAATGAAAAAATATATATTTTTTTAATTTCATTTAAATTTTAGAAACTAGATTATTTTTTCATTTTTCTTTAATTCTGTTTCAATTTAATTTTTAGACTTAATTGTTTTTTTTTTTGCTATTTATTAGCCTAATAACAAATTATATTAACCAGTTTAAAAAAAGTAATAATTTTTTAAGCCTGAAAAGCTACAAATTAAAAGAAAATTGTATTATAAAAAAAATAAATTTTATTAAAAAAAATAATAATAATAAAATAAAAAAATACGTTTTTTAAAACTAAAAATAAAAAGAAAATTAAAAAAAAAATAAAAATAAAAAAAAATACATTAATTAAAAAAAAAGTTCCTTAAAAATAAATGACAAAATATTTTTTTAATAATATAATCTATAAATTAAAGGAATTTTTAGTAAAAAAACTAAAAACATTAAATAAGTTCTTAACAGTTTTTTTCTTTTTAAAGCAACAACGTCTAAAAATTTAACGAAAAGAAAGTTGAAAGAAGAAAAATTGTTTCTGTAAAATTAAATTAAATTAAAAAAAAGTATTCAACAATTTATTGAGCTGAGGCCGTTTTTTTTTATGAAAAATTATGGTTGTTTTTTCGCAATAATGTTTATTATCAAACAGCCTCAGCTCAATAAAATTGTTGAATGGGTACGGATTTAAGTTTATTTTAATTGTATAGAAACATTTTTTTTAGTTCAAATTTTTTCGCTGCTTTTCCACCATAATGTTTCATTAAAAACCGGCCTGAGCTTAATATAATTGTTGAGTATGGTTCTTTTTAATCTAAATTAATTTTATAGATTTGTATCTTATTTTTTAGCTAAATTTTCTTTTCGATTAAAAGAAAAAATACACTTTTTAACATCATTTAATTCTTAAGAATTTATTTATTTTTTAATTTTTTTTATAAAATTTTCTTTTATGAATCATATTATTTAAAAAAATATATTTTTTCTTTAATTTTTAAGAACATATTTCACTATTTTTAAATATATTTTATTTGTTTTCATTTTATTTTCTTCTAAGATGCGTCATAAGTTGTCGAAATTAAATTACAAAAAATGTTTCCCTCTCACAAAACGAAACACCTCGTCACCAGAAAATATATTTTAAAAACAGTTCTTGAAAGATCGCCATTTTTATAGAGAATTAAACAATGAACACAACGGTATGATTTTAGATCCCTACTTAACTGGTCTTCACTATGCAAATCAACTCCAAAAAACTGAACTATTTATAAATAAAATGGAATGAGGACAATCATGAGCATCTTACACATAGAAACATTAATCCCGTTAAGAAGTCTCTACGATCAGTAGAAGATATAACAATGTAAAGACGACAGATCATATCTCCGAAGAGAAAAAAAGAAAAAAATCCTAGAATACTTGTTACGTGCTTATTTTAGTTAGAATCCATTAAAAAATTTTAAGCGAATCGGAAACATAACATCATTTTTTTTACGAAATCCGTTCGACTTAAAAAAATAATGCCTCATATATACTGGAAACTATTGTACGATGTTTGTTGAATTTATTTATTTTTTCATTAAAAATAGTCATTATGTTTGACTCCTAAAAAATACTCAACGGTATTTTTTTATCCGCACCACTGTGCCATATGTCCTGCAACACCAACCACATATGAATGCAAGTAAACTTCCCAATGCGGTGCCATGGTTTAGCTAGGTAGCCTTGTCTACTGACATTGCCGTTGCAACGCCACAGTTGCTTTAGTACATTATTGTTGTGTTGTGTTGCGTTTTGATGGCAGTGCTGATGCAAAACGCAGTCCTGGTTGCGTTTTTTTTTTGTCATTTCACTCCTTTTTGCATTTGTTGGGTACTTTTAACTTTGATTGCAAGTTTACATGGTTGCCGTAGTGCATTTCGGTTCTGAAATGGCATCAATTGAGGCGACGTGAAATAACAAAAACAAAAACAAAAACAACTAGAAAAGCAGCAACAACAATGAGTTGTAACTCCAGTTAGAGCTAGGGACAACAGCGCCACAGGAATATAAAGAGTTTTTGATGTTGTTCATTATCTGATATGGTCTATGTAAGCATATGTAGGTATGTCTCTACTATAAATCGCATAGTGTCTGCCAAGTTCAATAGACTAACTCTGTAGAGTTGCCAGCAACAATTAATGTGAGCGCTTCTTTAGATTTCTAGATAAATTCGAAGATCAAGCCTCTGTGAGGAAAAAAATATTATAAAATTATTTTTTTCATGGACCACTCTAATGTATGCCCAACTACACAAAAATTTAGGTTAACCCTCTGACCTGTTTTTGAAATTCCCGTTTATCTATTACAATTTCTTCCATTTCTACTACATTTTCAATCATTTCTGGTACAATTTATTCTATTTCTATTACACTTTCTTCCAAATACATCAAAACACAAACACACTAACCAAAAGTATACCTACAGCCTACTAAAAAAATGGAAAGAACAGTTGCATTTCTTATAAAACTTTACTATGGTCAGTATCTTCCCTTCAAGTCCTCAACATACCATTCAATAAAGAAGTTCACTAGTCGAACTCAGCAACTGTGAGGTTAGAATCTACAGCCTTCGATTTGGTGTCGATGTATAGGAATCCATTCTATCTGTGAAGTTTCTCGGCGCCGGAAACTCGTTGAACAGTGATAGTTCCTTTGAGACAGCGTTTCATTGGCTTATGTCTAGCCAGGCTAGAAATTTTCTGGAAAAATTCCTGAAGAATCTGCTGGTAAGTGGATAAGGAGTAAGCTCTGTCACCTCCCTTCTACCATAATCCGGATCATGGAATATGCAGGGCTCAAGCGCTTATCAAAAACTGGTTTAGGTAAACAGAAAACTCCACACGGTGTCACAAAGAAGGTCCCGGAATGCCTGCGTTTCCTGCATATCTGACCATTTCTTATCGAGCTAAATGAGCTCCTTGGACCGCCTCCTATCTGCAAGCGGCCAGAAGGATTTAGCCATCTTGCCTTCGTAGGTCTTCGCTCAGCGCACGGCGACCTGACGAAATACCCATTTGTCCTGGAGTAGACTACACGAGGTCAGGGGAGCACCCAGGCCTTCTCTACCAAGGAATACTTCGCTCATCGGCCATGCAGTTTCCACCGATTTCGCTGTGCCCGGGAACCCAAATTAGCTGAATAACGCAGTAATCCGATATGGTCGATAAGGAGGTTAAACAATCCTTCACCGTTCATGAACGAACGAATCACTAGGGAGCCAAGAGCCTTGATAGCTGCTTAGCTGACGAAATGGATATTCACCTCCTTGAAAGGTGTTTTACTGGGCAGCAACCAATCCGAAGCCTTCTGTATTGCGGCTATTTCTGATTGGAAGAGGCTACAGTGATCCGGTAGGGTAACTTTCAGTTAAACGGAGAGTTCTTCCCATTCAACTTATCCAACCATAAATACGTTTGCAGGACCCTGATTCAAGACACAGATATAGAAATACTACAATAAAATAATTTATAAATATTAAATAAATACAACAGAAGGAGAAAAGCTATTTAAAAGTAAATTTCTGATGCGGGGTTGGCATACAATTTCCGACTGCGGCTAAAAATTATCTTTGGGTGATCGTTAAGACTAGACTTTCCTCAATGAGGTTCTCAGCCTTCATATTGATAAGACAACTTTAGGTATGCCACAGAAGCCCGGGCCCTGGACAAATGTCTGTGTATAGACCTCTCTCTTCCAAAATATTTATTCCATTTTCAAATTTACACAGGGTCAGATATGCGACAACGCACGCAGTCGCGCAAATCCCCAGTTCTTGCACTTGAGGTGACGTTCTCTAGAGTTTGTGGCAACGCTTAGAGGTAAGCATACAAACAGACAAACATAGGACGAACACCAAGCAACAGACAGTCAGTCAGTTGCAAATTCTAAAACACAACAAAAGCGAAAAACAACAAATAAAACAAAGAAGGATAGCTGGTTGGTTGGTTGGCTGGCTTATTGGATTGTAATGGCGTAGAACTCAAAGTAGACGCGAGTAGAAGAGTGCATCATCGGCACATGAAAGCGTTGCAAGTTTACAACTTGGCTAGCGCAGTGACATGCCACCGCTTCAGGTGGTCGCAGCTCAACAAACGGCGGCGGTGGTAAATAGGAGCTGTCTGGTTTGTTGTAGGTAGATAGTTGCACGCATACATAGATAACTACCACTATTGCCAACAGCAAAACGTAGTCACAAGCAGCAATTTGAGTGCCTTTGCTTAGGTTTTCGTGTCACATCGGAATGCGGATGAAAGTTCTGCTTAAAGTCGAAGGAAATATACATATATGATGAGCATGAGGATAATATTGTTGGAAATGATATTTGTATTTGTATTTTGCCTTGACATTGTTGGTGTTTGAAGTTGTGAAAGCGGTTGCTAGATCCTTTTTTTTTTTGTATACTTAGTGCCTCTATTGACAAGGTGCTTGCATTTGATATTACAATATGTTGACTGAAAGGGAAAATTGTTTCTGGGTGGTTTCAATTGGTGAATGCTTCTGTGATAAATATATGCGAATGCATATTTTTGTGGTAAGGTCGCATAATCAATAAAACATTTCAAAAATGCTTAGCTAATCTAGCTTAAGGAATGTTTGTTACCGCATTATGGCGATATTCACTGGCCGCCAAATACCAGATTTTTGCAGTCTCGGATTTGTGTGAATAAGCCCGAAACTTAGGAATCCCTTAAAAAGAGCATCTGTCAAAAACCAGTGGTAAATTCTACCACACTTTAATTGCATTGATCGTTGAGAAGCCAATGCATCCTTAGAGAGTGATAGTTTGGTGACGATTATGGAGCGGTGCCCCAACATTAGCCCATTTTTCTTTGCAGATACTGCTGGAACCGCCATTTCAGTCAAAGCCGAGCGCTGTAGAGGCATGATAAATGATTTTTTGTGGCCGGAAATTGAAGACATAGGCCAGCGCGTTAGACTTTTTTGTAGAGTGCAAAAATCCATTAACGATTTAGGCCCTTAAGATGAATATCGGCCAAGCCATTCGTGAGATAGACCCAGAAACCGCCACCAAAGTTTTGGAAAACTGGATGAACAGGATGCGCTACTGCGAAACCAGCCGAGGCACACAAGCGAAATCGTGAACCATTAAATGAACCACTATATGAACCACCCGCGTCCGCCCAAGAGAGGTTTTGGTTTCATTTGGTTATGAAGGAAAATCCGAATGTCCATTGACAAGACGTTCGCGTCCGCGCAATATAGTTTTTTGTGCCACTTTTATAAACAATGACTGTCCGCGTCCGACCAAGGGAGAGTAAAAGATAAATTGTTCCGAAATTTATACCGAAGACTTGGTATTAACGGACTGTGTAAGAAATGAAGAACAATAAGCGTCCTTTATGTATTAAACAAATATTTATTAAGGACAAAGTGATAAACCGTAGGTACTCATACCGGCTATAACTTGTTAGGTAACTATGACTTCAAAATTAGTTGTTATGTAGGAAGTGCGATTTTAATTCGAACAGAGATGATTTTGACTATTAGTCTTTGATACGACTATCTTCTTTTTAAAGTTATACATACCATCAAGCATATGTAGGTGTGCTAATATGAAAGTAGCTAAACATAAAAGTCTCAGAGATTAAAGTACATTTACCCATTTGTTCTCAAGTTCAAATTTTTCGCCGATCTTCGAAGTTTCTACTGAGAATTCACTAATATAAATGGTCCATTTAAAATGCTTTGAATAAGATACTCGTTTCATAAGAATATAGCAAAGCTGTCTTAATTTTACGATCTGACAAATTTGAAAAATCTTTTGAAAATAACCATTACGGCGCGAGCCACCAAAAATTGCCAGTTATCGGTTACCATTAATATTTACAAAGTATTTATTATTTTCCAAAAAAAAAGCAAAATNATTTCTACTGAGAACTCACTAATATAAAATGGTCCATTTAAAATGCTTTGAGCAAGATACTCATTTCATAACAATATAGCAAAGCTGTCTTAATTTTACGATCTGACAAATTTTAAAAATCTTTTGAAAATAACCATTACGGCGCGAGCCACCAAAAACTGCCAGTTATCGGTAACCATTAATATTTACAAAGTATTTATTATTTTCCAAAAAAAAAGCAAAATTATAAGGAACCGATTCGCCGAAGCGCCATGGCTACAAGAACCTACATAAGTTCACTAATTGATGGAATTCAATGTTCTTCGGCAAAGGAATGGTAATAAAAATGTCAGTAAATCGAAATGGCACAAATGGATGTTACCAAAGTAATCGGTCAAAATTTGATTTATGACAGCTTTTAGTGTGGTAAGAAATTCGCATAAATGAATGTGTATTTGTATGTAGAAGTGCTTAGTATGCTTAAATGCATATGTATGAACCATTAAGGTGGTTCTATTCTGTGTGTGGTGTTCTCTAGCGGGTGAGATTATTCTACATATATCAAAAAATATACAAGTTTTTTTTATCAAAAAAATATTAAAGATCTTTAAAGTTTCCCAGGTATTTTAGAATCATTGAAAATCATTTTTTTTTTTGTTTTTAAACAAACTCAGTTCCTCTTCAGGCGATTTCAAGAAATAATACCCAATTGTTTATTTAACCGTTTTTTAATATATGGTAACCCAAAAACACCCAACAATTCAATGGGGGGTAACCTATAAAAAAAAATCTTTAATATTAAAAAATAAAAAAATGGGGTATTATTTTTGTTAGACCCCGAAGAGAAACAGAATTTTTCGATAGAAAAATATTGATTTTAAAAAATTCGATACTATTTCTAGGAAAAATAGTTTTTTATCCAAATAAAATAGATGGGAAACTTTGAGTAATCTCTAAATATTTTTTTTATAAAAAAAACAGGGACATATTTTTCGGGATATAGAACAATCCTAGGGTTGGGAGTATTAAACTTCCAACTTTACTTTATTTCACATGCATTTTTTTTTGAACCACCCTAATGTACATGCATACCTATGTTAATATATAAATTTTATGCATATAACTAGATAAAAATAAGCTTCACACGATTGCTGCTAGTCGCGCTGTCATTTGCATGATAAGAGCTTGTGGCATATCTATAGTATGTAGTGTGTTAGTAGCATAAAATGATTCACTTGCAAGCGCAAGGCCCAACAAAAAAAAAAAACAAAACAACAAAAATAGGGTAAATTTATACAGGCATGCATGGCAGCATTGAAATTGAGTAGCAGCAGCAAATTTGCTAGTTTGTTTACTTAATTTGCACACGGATGACTGCTTCTTGCTTAATATTTGCCGTGGCTGTTTGCTATTTACATATTTGCAACTTTTTTACTCGCACTTGCACTCACTTGCTCATCTTTGCCTGCTGCTGCCTGTCAGTCGTCGTTGATATTTGCAATGAATTTTAAGTTACACTCGAAATATGTCTGACATTTATCGTTTAATATAATTTACGATAAGTGCCACTGCTATGTATGTACATTGGTGTATCCATCCGTCTGTTGCTTAGTGAATTCGTGCTGTGTGTATGGTGCAAATTCCACAAATTCCATATTTGCATTAATCCTCTCTCATGGCTGGCTGGCTGGCTGGCTGGCCGACGGTAGTGGTGGGCCGGCAAGTCGACAGTCTTAAGCGACAGTGTAGAGCGGCGGGTGTGGAAGGAGTGCGTCATTGCCGTCAGCACCATTTAACCCGGGCGAATAATGCAAGC
Organism: Rhagoletis zephyria; assembly: GCF_001687245.7. NCBI lineage: Eukaryota > Metazoa > Arthropoda > Insecta > Diptera > Tephritidae > Rhagoletis > Rhagoletis zephyria. Next base: position 14,874 of record NW_016166748.1, on the reverse strand, counting down.
AGCAAGACAATGCTCGACAGCAAAGAATACAAAAACACAGCGCACCAGCGCACAATTATAATGACTAAAATCAACGTAGCAATAAAAGAAGTAAACAATAATAATCACAAGCCAGAGTCGCACAGGAAAAGAAGCAACCCAAAGCTAGCTGGGCTACATACATACAACACAAAGAACAAAATCGATCGCATTGCAAGCAACGCGGTGCGGCGAATGGCAACGCCAAAGTGGAATTCATCAAAATTCACTTTAACTTCATTATCATGGTTATTGTTTTATTTATTCCACCTTCCGTTTCGCCCCAAGACACTTGATCGCTCAATTGATTTCATGGCTGGACCAACGCCAACGCCATCGCCATCCACCAAAACCGCCACCACCGCCACCGCCGCCAATAATGCAGCACCACCTTCGTATGTACGACAGCAGCAGCAACTACACATTCCGTACGTCTGGTTAGTCGTTGCCGCGTCTGCTGCCAACTGATGCCGCCACCAGGGATTGTTGTCGCTACCACGGTTGTCTTAGTAAATATGTATTCTTGTGCTTTTTTTAATGGTTACTTTTTTATCTTTTTGCCGTTGCCATTACTGTTGCCGTTGCGATTGCTGTTGCTGTTGGTGGCATCAATGTCAGTTTGGCAAGTTGGTGTGGAAGTAAGGGCAACAGGCAACAAGCAACAACAAAGGCGACAACATATACCTGCACACATATATATGATGATAAGTAAAAACGAACGGTGCTGAAAGTTAAATACCTTTTACGAAATCGATACATAAAATATTTTTTATCAGATTTAGGTTTCACTGCTTTCCACTAAATCGGGATTTCAGGCCTTTAGATAGCGAAGTAGCGTTCATTTTTAGAATATATTGCAATTGATATGGTAAGAACTTGGAAAATTGCCGGAGCATTTAGTAAGGAGCAGAGGTCCAATAAACATCAAAGCTAAACGAGAAAGTTGAAGGAGGCGTCTACAGTCAGGACCTCTCAATTGTTCTTATGTTCAGACTACAGGATCTCGGCACCGCATTTCAAGCGGAGGTGGCCGCTATAAAAGTGGCCGCCAAATGGCTATGCACCAATGCTGTGCGCGCTAGGAGGGTAAATATCTTCTGTGATAGCTAAGCGGTAAAAAGGGCGCTGAGATTGCTAATAGTACGAACGAAACTGGTCGGGCAACGCCTGTCCTCTCCCTCTCAACCCCGTCGGAATACTTCCAAATCACGGTGAATTGGGTGCCAGGACACAGTGGCATCACTGGAAATAGCAGGGCTGATGAATGGGCTAGGCGGCGCAGCCTGGAGGCCATCACCTCAGACAGAGAGGGTATAGGTGTTATATTGGCAACCTGCGGCCTGCGCCTGGACAGATGGGCTCAGCGAGCGCTGGGTGAAAACCCCGACATGCAAAGTTGTAAAGCCCTCTCTGAAGCTTGCTATGCGCCAGCTCTCTACTGCTCCAGGTGTACTGACCGGATACAGTCCGTTAGGAACCAACGCTTCTTTCTCATCTGCTCGGAATTCGATAGACTGAGGTTTAAGCACCTCGGATCTCATTTCATAAACACTAACCAAAAGGACCTTCTTGGGGTCTGCCACAATAACCTATCCTAACTTCTAGGTAATTGAGTCACAAAGAGGATAACGACTTGGTTTAAAATTCCTCCGAAATCGATAGCACAATCACATTAAAAAAATTGGGAGCTGTCATAACTTGCGCGAATGAAGTGGAACTTCTTCCCATTATCCGTATAGCTCACCATAATATCGACTGCTGAGTGGAAGATCGAACTATCTCGGAAACGCCCTATCTCAGCACATTTTCAATACATTTTGGAGTAAGATAAGGCATTTTGAACAGAAATGGGTTTAAATAGGTATGTCAGGGTCGAGTTAAAGTTACGGTGGTCTGTCGAGACAGCTGAAGCTCTTCTTCTGCAATGGTTAAACTCCGGATATGACATTCACGGAGTACGGTGAAGCTGCTGATAGCAGTGCATGTCTTCGATCGCCCGTCGGTATAGCCGGGGGTTAAGTGGTTGTTGTACGGAGTCCTCGATTTTGTAATTTCATTCATACGATGATGCCTCCTGACGTGCCAAGTAGAGGTTTCTACTTCTAACCAGTGGGTGTTCAGATGCTCGCGACGATAGTAGCCAAACAGAGACTTTCTGCTCAGCATTATGTTGTTTACTCTGGCTTCAGATCACAAATGTAGTACAGATCCGAATGTGTTTCACTACTGTAGAGAGAAGTGTTTTCGGTCGATAAGCCTTTATTCATGAGGCTATTTTACGCAGATCAGTAATCACGAAAGTTATCAGGTTGAGGACATTGTTGTAATAGTCTACCACCGCCTAACCACCCAATTTTTACAGCAGCGGAGCCGTAGGCTTTGGAGGCGTTTACTGTCCCGATGTCCTGACGAACGGAGTGATTTTAATATCGTCTCAACAACAGCAATTCGTCGGGAAAATCAGAGTCATTTCATTAAAAAGTTTCCAATATTCAGAGAGGCTCTGCACAAACGTGACTTATTAGATATGATTCGGACTATGTAACAGAATATTTTATTATGCATAATATTTACTTTGTGTTACTTTGTGATGAATTTAATACTTAATTACACTAAGAATTTTCATGAAAGGCATTTATGTAATTTAAGTTAACCCACCCGAATTTTCATTGTTGCATAATTTGCCTTTATGTACATTCCTATATAATTTTACATATATACAAATACATACGTAGTAGTTAACTATATACGCGCGTAAGTCTTTATGTGAATTAAGTAAATATATATGTACATAATTTGTTAGAGACTCTGTGCAAAGCTTCGCATCAGTTGTCTTCTATTGGCTGTCTGCGTTTTTGTCTCTTTGTTGTCGGCGTTTCTCATCGCTGTCACCATCAAAAGCCTTTTGCATCGAAATACCGAGGAAGCGACAAGAACGTTGAGTGGAGGTTTAATTTGCGCTTATTAGAGTTAAAAGTTTTGATTAAATTCCAAAAAAAGAAACAAATATTGAGAATTTCTAAGGACATTGCATTTATTAACAAATTTACAGAGAGTGAGAGGAGTTTGTTTTTACTTAAAAACTGATTAGCTTTGCCTGACTCTGACTAAGTACGAAGAGGTCTCTTATGGTCGTTTTTTAAATCAGACAGCGCCTTTTAAGGTTAAGCATTTTACTTACAAGAGGCTTCGCGGTTTCGCGTGGATAAAGTCACTGACGTAGGAGAAGTGCAGCATTAGGATCTCCGTTAGGCACTACAGGCAAGCAGACTACCACCAGACCACCATTGATGTGTTTCTTTGATTCGATGCATCAAAATATACATCGACATGGAAGGGCATATATCAATGCATCGAATTGCATAGGATTTTTCAGATACTATTTCGCAATAAAATGTGTTTTTAACAAAATTGTAAAACATTTGCAATTAATTACTTAAACTGAGCTAATTATGTTTCTAAGGAATCTTTTTGGAGTCATTACAAATTTTGCTTTGAAATGCTTAAACGTTTTTTTTTTTCTGAATCTTTTTCTCATGTGGGTGTACCTGGAAAAAATTCAGCACTTAATAAAAAAGGAAAAACCAAATGTAATCAAATAATAAAATGAATATCTTAACTCTCAATTTGATACTACATATTTTTAATTAATAATCAACAAGGCAATTCTGGCAACTGCTTTCAACTTAGTACAGTCCTTTGAAACACAAAAGTCTTTCGTAATGCAATTGTCCATTCTGACAACTATCTTGAAAACTATGTACTGTCTTTCGTAAGACTAATTGAAAGATCTGCTGACGAGCATTGTGCTGTTGGCCTTTTAGCAACAAGGTTTTAAGAATTAAATTTGATAAAAAACAACAATCTCATTTTTTTCTTTTTTAAACAATAAAAATAAGTAAATAAAAGAAAATTTATTTAAAAAAGAAAAAAAGAAATAACAAAAATAAAGCAAAAATAAAATATATTTTTTTTAAATTAAATGCAATTAAAAAAATATATATGTATATTTTCAAGTATTCAACTTGGAACCCGCTGGTGGTAGCAGAGCAAGTGGTAGGCGCCTACTGCGATGGAAAGATCAGGTGGAGAAAGACTTGGCTTCACAGGCATTCCAGGTGCAGGTTCGTAAATCGTAAATAAGTGACTACTTAAATATATAACATCAGGGAATGCCAAGATCTATTCCCAGTGTTTAATACTTATGCATAAATTTAGGTCGTGGATATCTTGCATCAAAGCTAATTGACGTAAGCATACATCTTTTGCATCGCCATATTATGTATATGTATTTAATTTGATCACTAGAACTAATAAGGCATATTTTCTTAAAACACCAGCCAAATGACTTATTTGCATGCATACATATCTACGTATATACGTTTATGCATACGTATATGTACATTAGGGTGATCCAAATAAACTAACCTCACGAATTTATGACCTTAAAAGGACCTACTTACCAAGAAGAGAATTTTACCATTTGGAGAAATTTTTATAAAAATTTTAAAGGGTGTCGGTGGGCATTTGAAATTTGCCATGTAAATTATATGAAAAGAAATACTTGTTTAATTAAAAATATTATAACTATTGAACAGTTTGAGATAAAAAAATTTTCTAAGCGTATTCTCATAGGGCATTAATTATCTAAAAAATTACCCTGATGTTAATTGTCTAGAGTCTAGACTTAAAAATGTATATAGGTATAGTTACAGGCTAGGAAATTCGAAAAAAACAGAAATACGCAGTTTTAGGGCTTCATTAATAAAGAATGTTTAGAAAATGTTGATTATGAACCAGATTTGACAGCAAAGAGAGAGTTTCAGTCCATTTATTTATTTTTTTTAATACAAAAAAAAATTGTTCTTACAATTTACATGGAAAATTTCAAAATGGAATACAAATTTTTTCAAATGTGAGAATTTGCTGCTCAGTAAATAGGTTCGTTGAAGGCCATACATTCGTTAAGTTAATTTATTTGGATCACCCTAACGCACATAGATACATTATCCACCAGAAAGGCCGCACACAATTTTTAAAAACAATAAATTTCTCAAATCATGCAGCCAACCGCTACGAAATCAAAGCACGTCCATAATAATAATTAGGCGTATCATTATCATTTGCAATTAGCAAAAAATATCGACCATTAAAATCTTCACTAATCGACTTAAGTCACATACAACAAACATAAATATTTTAATATGTGTTGACTTCTTTTTTAAGTAATTTTACGCTGCTGGCGGTAAAAGCTATTTGCAAAATTTAATAGTCGATATCAGCATTTTACGATGAATTTATTATAATTTTTACCGTTTTTTGTTTTCTTGTTTGTTTTTTACGTTTTTGATTTTTCAACCGTTTTTTATTATTTGCTGCTCACAGATTCTACGCGCGGTGAGCGTGAACAAAAATTTTTGCGCAAAGGTGTCGAAAAGACTATCAAAGCAAATATGCTGATGCCACATTTAATGACTAAGAGCGGATCGTTCAACTATCTACCTGTGTAAAAATGTTCAAAAGCGCACAAAAGTAGTGGCAATGACAACAACAAGAATATAAATGAAGTAATAAAGCGAGATATTAGCAAAGTTGGCAGCAATGCAGCAACGGGGAGAGAGGGAGGAACGAAGGAATACACAATGAAGTATGGAACTCAAAACACAAGCAGCCAGGTCAGTCAGCTGGTCAGCCAAATGGCAGGCGGCTAGCGGCTAGCGGCTGGTAATAAAAAGTGGCAATCAGTGGCAGAGATAACAACAAAAGCATGTAGATGAGAATGGCATACAAATGAGTAAGTAGCAACAAAATTGTACAGTTATGAATTAATTACAAGCGCGTAAATTTACCTTTTTTTTATTATTTATTGCTTAAGTGTGAATGAATATTGGAACGAGAGAGGCAGAGGAGTAGAGAGAGGTCTGTGTGTTGGCACGCAAATTCCGCAAAGTTCGCTACGCATGCGCTTTGAAATAATTAAAATTGTTGAACGCAAGCAACTGGCAGCAACAACAAAGTGAAGAAATACGAAAGCAAATCGCAAAATCTACAAGTTTATGCCAACTCAGTGTAGGTACTTGAAGCGCAAAAATTATAGTAGTAAGAAAAAAAAAAGAAAACTACTAAAGTCACAAAAGCCAACAAGCAGCAGCAATCCGGTCAAGTCATGGCGACCAAGAACAACACAACACAGCAAGTTGAATGGTGCAAGCGATCAAGAATATGAGGCAGAGGCAGTCAACAACAAGCGAAAATCTCAACCGGCAACGCCTGAGCAACAAGCAATGTCCGCTGAACGGCCGCACTTATGAGGCCACTGCCAGCCGGCCGGCCAACCAGCCAGCCAACCATTCGCCGCTTTGCTTGTTGGTGTCTTGTATCTCTACATCTTCGGAAGCGCACACTTAATCCACTTAAATGTAACGCAACCAGCTACTCCACGGCAAGCATATGTACATATGTATGTACTTGCCAGCAATCCAGCAAGACAACAAATTTCAAGAAATCTATATCTGTTTTTTTTTTTTTGTATGTATAAATAAACTAAATGAGCAACAAAAATTAAATGATTATAAAAATAAATAAAATGAAAAGAAACAAATAACGAAAAGTTAAGAGAATAATGAAAAAAAGCCAACGGTCAAAGCGATCAAGGCAATTGCAAGCAAAGCGCCAACAACACATTTTTCTTATACACACACTCAACCACTGCTGTACTACAGCTTATATTTTTATAATTTTATTTTTTTTTTTTATCCAGTTGACTCAGCAAACGACAAAGACTAAACCAGAGGCTAAAGCTGAAGCTGAAGCTGCGACTAAGTCTGAGTAAGGCTGTGGCAAGAAAATTGGCGGGCTGGCTGATGGTGACCGCAAATTCGCATTTGCCAAACAAACTGAGCAAATAAAATTTCAATTTGCAGCCACAGCGCGCAACAACAATGGCAACAGGCTTTAGCTGCAGCTGCAGTTGCAGCAACAGTCAGAAAGCAGCAACAGCAACACCGGCGGCGCGCACATGAAAAAAAACTGCAAGCAGTCGAGCAAAAAAAGTGCAACCAGAATACAGCGAAAGAAGCAAAAAAATAAATAAAAAATAAAAAATGATCGTAGTGGATGTCATACGAGTGTATTGGTGACCATTCGCCAGCGCATCAACATATTAAATGATCCGTACAAGAGCACAAGGAAAGTAAAGCGTACAAGAAAACAAGCAGCTGAAGTTGAAGCTGTGGAAAAGTCACCGGCATGACAACTGCAAATTCAGTCGAGAAAGAACAAAGAAAGCACCAAGCTATACAGACGGACACATACAGCGTAGAAGAGAAATCAAGTGGCAAGATCAGCACTTAGCCACAACAACCAGAACTGAGGCAATAAAAAAAAAGCAAAAAAAAAACAAACTTACAAAAAAAAAGTATTAAAACAGATTAACAGCACTATTGGCAGCAACATCAGAAACAGCAGCTCCAGCGACCAAAACAACTAGAGCCGAGCCAAGATCAGATTCCATGGCGCGAACTGTGCGAATGTGAGCGGCAAATCAGCGAAAAAAATCTGAGGCAAAAAATATGAGCAAAAAAAAATCTGCAGAAAAAAATACAGCAGCAAAAAAAAACAAAAGGTAGGAAGAAAAATTCGTCCACAGCATCGCATTCAAATCAGGTTTCGCACGCATGCGCGCCAAGCAAGAAAGACAAGAACGCATTCATACATACATATCTTCATAAAGTGTAGGAAAAAACGCAACGAAAAAAACTGGCAGAAAAAACATTTATGAAGCTTGAGCACAAAAAAAAAAAATCGGGTATATACGCGGATTTATATCGACATATTTTTAACTCAGTATGTTTTCGTTTAAGTTTATTTGCAGCTTAATTCACTCAATGATAAATTTGTTTGTAATTTTGTAATAACCACGAATAGCTAGCTAAGGAGCAAATCGAATCAAGATTGTCGACAAGCAAGTAGGTATAACCATGTAGGTTTGCATATGTACTTCTGTTTATGCTTCCATTAAATAAAAAAAAAATAAAAAAATAAAAAAAAAATATGTATAGAATGTGAGAAAAGCAACTGGCGCAAATCAGCAGTTTTGACCAAAAGCTTTATTAGCAAAATGCCAAAAATACCATGGGGATAGTTAGTAATTTTAATAAGGTAAAAATTGTGGGTCAAAGAACTTGCTTCGAATTTTTCCACCGACAGGTTCCGAACGAATTTGTTCACGGAAGCGGTGTTTTTTTTTCTTTTCTTTCCACATACATAACAGCAAAATGTTCTTAGGCGAGTTCAACAGCGATCACTCACTAGTAGTTTGCTTCGTTCGAAGTAGTGTCAATTGGATAACGCAAACAAATATTTAGAGCTCGCCGAAAGCGCTCAAAGTTTTATATGAAGAAGGCAATTTTTTTCTGGAAATGGTGGATAAATCATCAATATCAAATATCAAAACCAGGCACCCCTACCAGCAAAGACCTTCCATCTTCCTCCAAAGCTGCCGGCAGTAGCAACCACAGTGCAATGGCGGCGGGGGTAGAGCGGAAGAAGAAGCATAAAAAGTATCTGAATCAAATCAGGAATAGCCGTTGCGAGAAAGCGGTCAAATATCAAGTATTTCGGCTGCAAGTGGCTCCTATGAGTTGAAAAGTAAGGAAGCGCTCTGGAAGGAAAACACCAAACTAAGTAAACTGCATTGGCAAAATATCATGGGACTTGGTTAATCCAAAAGCGTAATAGACGGGTGCTATCTGAAAAGATACAGGATACTCTTGAGCCCCCCTAAATAGAAACTAAGCGGTTGGTTGGTTGGGAATAAATTGGCAAATTCAACGGAAATAGCACACGAAAATGGTCCAACGGAAATGATGCAAAGGAAATGGTGCAACGGAAGTAGATGGGGTTGAAACAAGTGCTTCTTGAGTGCATGCTCATGGTACGAATTTAACAAAAACTTGCTAATAAAAGGTAAAGAATAACACTTAGAAAAGGACCAATGCAAGGATGAAAGTAATGGGGAGTACGTACATAGAAAAAGAAAAGGATAAAGGCAAAGGCAAAAATAAATACAAAAAAAAACGCGTAAAGATAAAGGCGAAAATGAAAACCAAGGTAAATTTAAACACTTTACTTATATAAGGGCAAAGGTGAAGGGGAAAATGAAGATGAAGAAAATGATAAACATAAAAGTAAAAATAAAGATAAATATAAAGAAAAAGATGAGGATGAGGATACCGATAAAATTAAAGATGAATATGGAGGAAGAAAGAGTAAAATAAAGGTAATTATAGAGAAAAGGATATAGATGGATACACAGAGACTCAATCTGTAAACTATTTTAGGATTTTAGGGATTTTCGAGATTCTCGGAACTTATGGATATAATAATCGATGTTTGTATCGATATTTTTATCGATTTTGTTATCGATTTTTTTATTTATATTTTTATAGATTTTGTTGTCGATTTTGTAATCGATATTTTTAACGATTTACTATTGATTCTTTTTATCGATATTTTATCGAATTTGTTATCGATATTTTTATAGATTTTGTTATCGATACTGTTATTGATTATTTATCGATTTTGTTATCGATTACTTATCGATATTTTTATCGATTTTGTTATCGATATTTTTATCGAATTTGCTACCAATATTACTATCGATTGTGCTATCGAAAGTTTTATCCAATTTGTCATCGATTTTGTTATCGATATTTTTATTGGTTTTGTTGTCGATGTTTTGTTGGATTTTACTATCGATTTTGTTATCGATAGAGTATAAAGGTAAACATTAAGAAAAAGGAAAACAGAATAACATACATAAATGTAATTAGAAAGAACAGGGGTAGAGGTAGGGATCTAGATAGAAGAAAGACAAAAAATATAACCTTAAGCAATACCAGATGTATGTACGTAAATTGGTTATGAGACAAAATAGATATGTAACTAAGTTTCACTTCCCAGTGAGGAAGTTCACTTGTGAACTTGAAAACTTGTGGATAGGTTTCATTGTTGTTGTAAAAGCATACATATTCCCCAAAGAGTTTTTGGAGAATGTTGCTAAAGCTACAGTCCTTGGCCGGATATAAAACTGAGTCATTCCGGTTACGTAGGCCCGACTGTCGTGGTATTGTAAAAAAACCCCCTGGTCGAATATTTTCTTTGGCCGGTATATGCATTTTTAAACAGGAAATTTGAGCTACGTTTATCCTATTATATGTACATACCCACTTATATGTATATATGCTTAGTTACTTAGATATCCAATGAAATATATAATATGGTGACAACGTTTCGCCACATCACAAAAGCGTGTATTTCGCAATAATTTCTGCGATTTTCTGGGTGATTTGTGTACGTCAAAATATTAATGATTTATGAAAGATTTTATGTGTATATATGTATGTATGTATATCCCCTAAAAATATAGCATCTACTATGAAATACACAAGGAGCGTCACTCCACACTTTACCGTATGCAGATTTATGTATGCACCCATGTATACATATTTAAATACATACATACATATATTTTTATATACTTATTCACATAAATGCATATTAAAAAACGCACACATGAAGTGATTTAAAACAAAAAAAAAAATACTCTTCTCATCTGTCGATTGCGCAGCTTTGAGTCCTCTTCATTGGAATTCTTTTGAGACAAATAAGTAATTTCCCAAGAACTGTCAATTTGGGTGGCATGTTTAAATGAACCAATAAGCAAGCGAAATGTTGCCAAAGGAATAAATACGAACGAAGCAGCGAAAAATAAAAGGTACTAATTCAAAAATAAAGTGTGTGAAAATAAACACAGAAAATGAGTTATTCACATGAACTGAATTCGTGTTTGTTTTAAGCTGAATATTAAAAAGCAAAATGAAAAAATTTGTGTGAAGCAAATGACACGAGTAAGCATGTAGCTTTTTTCTTTAATTGACTTCTATGCGCGAAAGAAAATGCAGCTGCATAAAAATTGTTGAAAGCTATTCATATTTATAATTTCAAAGGAAAAATGGGAATAGGAAATATTTACAAAAAAAAAAACGAATTTCATCATTAATTTTTTTTTAACTAATTTTTTTGTCAAAATCTCGATTTTTTGAGTTATCTTCAAAACGATCCAGCTCACATAAATCTTAATATTTTTCAAAAATATTTTGGTGAAAGTGGTCGTAGAGGACGGTTTCACCCTATTTCGGGTAAGTTAAGTTTTAAGCAACTTTTTTTTTAATTTTGCCTCCAAGGGAAATTTCTCAGGTGTTAATCTAACTTAATTTATGGTTTGTAACTTTTATGTGGTTGGTTATTTCGGCAAAATTTTTATGGAAAAGTTGTTCAGAATATCTCAGGCCTTGACTTTTGTTAACATAACAAACACCAGAAAATAGGTCTTGAACACTTTTATGTGGAAAATCCGAAAGTAGTTGTATATTAATTACACAGGCGCAAAAAAGTAAATGCTGTGAAACAGAGACTAGAACCCAATATTTCCAGGTTTTTCGTGTCGCGAAAAACAAGTATGGACATAAAAACTACTTTCAGTTGACCATTTTCACGCTACTATCCTCTAACAACCATCCCTGGGCATGAGGAGGAAATTTCGTTTTTCATGCAAAATTGAGATGGACGCGTATTCCTATATTTTTTAGCCCGCTGAAACCGAAAAATAAACACTCTAAATTAAAAATAAATTTAAATTAAATAAAAGCAGTGTAGTATTACTTCCCAGCAAAAAACACGATTACCATAGAAACGAATGTGGAAACGAACCATAGAAACGAATGTGGAAACGAGCTAGGCGATGGGAATCGCTTACCCTTTCGCTTCAGGAAGGCCTTATTTTAACATGGGCATGTCATTGGCGGTAAGCCCTTACCCGCAGCATTACCTTCAAACGAAACGAGAACGCATGGATAAACAGAATCCAGAGAAGCGAACAAAGAATGCCTTACAGAGAAACTAATGTAGAATGCCCAGATGAGTACATACTTATTTATATTATATCAGAAAATGTCTTAAAAGATTAAATTTAATTAAAATTTTTATAAATCAGTTTTTATACAAACATATTTATGTATTTGGGTATTTAGATTTTACTTAAAAATCGGTATGTACATACATGCATATTTAATAAAGCTTAAAATTCTACTTTCTCACTCATGTACTTCACTTCATTGACTGACTTCAACTTCGCTGCAAATTGAACAAAGCAAAACATGATTTTTATGCGAGACAAATTTCCACAGAAACTAACGGTAGGAAAAGATTTTTTGGCATGATTCAATAATACAAGGTTCGATAAACTGACAGTTGTCTCTCTCGCACCGCTCCCTTAGCAGTGGCACCGTGTTGCTTCTTTGCAAATTTACATGGAAACAGTGTAGCTTTGGTGTGAAATAAAAGTATAAGCTTTTGTGCAATATGTTTATTTGTGTATGCATATGAAGCATATTTAACTGATGAAAACCTAAGCATTGGATGTTTACATCAATCTCGTAGTAGTCTTATTTTAATTTGGGTCATTTTGCAGTTTTTATACGGCTAAATAGCATATAAATTACGTAATTCACGTATATATATCAATATTACGTTCAACTTTTCGTTTAAAATGCCAGTTTTCCTGCAAATACATTAGAATTTACGAAAGGAATTTCACTACTAATTGCCTACTTTGCGTACTTTTCTACTACCATTTTCGAAACAAGGGATTGCATTCTTGCCCTTTCTCTGTCCTTCGTAAATGCAACCTTTTGTAAGGGAGTGTCAAACCGCAGCTGTCAATAATTATCTAACCTTGTATTATTGAATCATGATTTTTTGGATATTCATTCTATTTTTCAGCTGACTACGATGCAGCATTCTACGTTGCATTCCCCGAAATGAAGCAAAGAAGCGAAATAAAAAAAAATATTGTAGGACATTCTACTTTGCATGCCCTGAAATGAAGCAAAGAAGTGAAAAAAATAAAATATTGTAGGACATTCTACTTTGCATTCCCTGAAATGAAGCAAAGAAGCGAATTAAGAAAGAAATATTATAGGACATTCTACTTTGCATTCCCCAAAATGAAACAATGAAGCGAAATAAATAAAATATTGTAGGACATTCTACTTTGCATTACCGACAATGCCTAAAAGAAGCGAAAAAATTCGAAGGCATTATAACGCTATGCCTTCTAGAACACGTTACCACTAAAAGCAATTACCGATTTTTTGCTGGGTTTATTTAGATTCTGAAAAAAGTTTTTTTTTTACAGCTCAAAAAATTGGTATCTTTAAAAAAGGATACTTTCAAAATTTCAGGATCTATAATATCAGTTTTTTTTAATTTTAGCTTTTACGATATTTTAAATTTCCAAAAATTCTGTAAATATTTTTATTTTTAGAATTTTTTTCAATATATATTTTTTTTATACTAATAACTATAATGGTTTTTGCATAACTTAAAAAAAAAATTCCTTGGCGGAACTTCATTATATGACAAAAGAAAAGTGCTGACGAAGAAATTGAATGCAAATCAAAAATGACCGATTCCAACCATTGGTCGATTTGACATGGATTGAGCCATATATAGGCGCAATATTATTTTTTTGCAAATACTAAAGGATCTTCCGAAATTTGCAGAAAAAAATGGCCAAAAGTATAACGAAAAACGGCATTAAAAAGAACAAGCGTAACAGAGATTCTTCATCTCCACATTATATTAATCTTTCGAGTTTTTTTTTTTTTTTTTTTTTTNTTTTTTTTTTTTTTTTTTTTGTTGAGGCAGACAGGTCGTTGCTTATTAGTGCTTTTTGTGTTTTTTGCTGCTTCTGGGCTCTGCATTGTTCTCCTGAATTTTTTTTTCCTTGTCTGATTTTAACGCATCTGCGTAGCCCAGCACCAACTTGAGCGCATATCTTGCGAAAGAACAACTTGGCGGCGCTATTTTAATCACAACCAGAAAGAGTTAAAAACAAAAACACCGGTAATAAGTAAATCGACAACAATGACAGACGGCAGACGACCAAAACAAAAAGGACATAAAAATACACACGCACACACACACCCATTAACATACAGTGACTCAAACAAATGACCACGTATTGATTTTTTTTTTAATATTCGTAACGATTTTCGAGCCAAATTTTTTTTTTGTTATTTTTCTATAAAAATACCGTCGTCCAAGCCTTAAGCAAAACCATATAAATCACCGTTTCAAGCTTTTTACAAATTTTAGAAAAAACCAACCAATTTTCAGTCTAAATCTTTGAACATTTTGGGTGTGCAGTTTTATAGCCAAAAAGATGGTAGTCTAATAAAGTGCAAGTTTCAACCGTCTTAAAAATCGCGTTGATTTTTGTTAATTATTTTTTTTGGGACTACTTTTTTTCTTCTTTTTTTAATATATAACAAGTGCAATTCACAAAAACCGGCGTTGATTTTTTGAAATTTTATTGCTAACGGTCTCTCGTGTTTTACTTCATAGGAACTTCATGCTTATATGGAAAAAAGTGCAAAAATTCTCACACCAAAAAAAAAAATTCTCAAAAATCAACGGAATTTCTTAGCTGTTTGAAACTTGCATTTCATTAGACTAAATTTGTAAGGCCTATAAAACTTCATACCCAAAAATGTGCTAAAGATTCAGAATTTTCTAAAGATTGAAATTTTGTTGAAAGTTTGTTGAATTTTCCTAAATTTTTTATAAAGTTTGAAACTGTGTTTTAGATTGTTTTGGTTAAAACTTAGACGGTATTTTTTTAGTAAAATAACAAAGTATAATAGCTCGAAAAATGTTACGAATATTAAAAAAAAAATAAAAATCAGCACGTGGTCATTTATTTGAGTCCCTATATGTTCACACACACACACA
>NW_016166747.1:0-23306 GCF_001687245.7 Rhagoletis zephyria | reverse complement strand
GGGTGGTCTCGAACCTAACTTGCGGCGCAACATCAAAGCGCATCGTTGTCTGTCCGTTCACAGTTCGAACCCGGCCGGCAATGCGCCAACAGCGAAAGCCACAGTCAAAGCCAAAGCCACAGCAGCTCAAACGAAACAATTACAATGGGTGTACGCTGGTGGAGCAGACGGGCAAACGGGCGGCGGCACACAGGCACACAGGCACGCAAGAACATAGCAAGAAGCTAAGGAAGGGTGCCACAATCGAAAAGCGACCAACCGAGCAAACCTGCGGCCCGGTGCGCACCCAAATGTGGCATGAACGAAGGAAAAAAAATAAAAAATAACCAAAGCACCAGCAACATTCGCACACTTTTAGGCTTTTGCTTTGGCAATGCATGCGCAGTCAACTGGTGTTCGTCGTTCAGCCGTTCAGCCGTTCTATGTTGATGCGCATGCGCGCATTGAAATTCAATGGAACCAACAACCGTCGTGTTTCAATGGAATTTGCAAATGAGTTGCGTCGGTCGTCCCCATCAACGGCAAACAACGAGCAGTCTAAAAACAACCTCATCAACATTAAAATTATCATCATAAGCATGGCAAAAGCCATCTCATCATCATCGTCCTCATCATCATCATCATCGTGATCAGGAAGAAGCACAAGCAAGGAGGAAATTTTCTTCGTAGACCCTAAGTCGCAGTGTTTGCTTCTGGAAAACGTCAACTTACTGCCTTAGTGGGTTCTTGCTGGCCAAAGCAATTGCGCTGAGCAGTCATTTGTAGACTGAAGTGAATCGTAAACGCAAATATTCGTAATAAATTTGGTTGTCCAGAAACACGAGAAACACTCCATTTCAATGGGGTGGGTAGATAGAGGGCGCACAGCCGTAATTTCGTTGCCGTTTGTGCAGCTGAGACACTTGGGAGACTTAGTCAGTCGGCGATTTAGCGAACCTGCGTGCTGGATTATTGGAAGCTACATATGCAGCTACATGGCAGACGAAGATTAGAGCTTGTAATTTGAAGCTGAGGTTGTGAAATGCACGACGTGGAAAGCTTTGGCGGAACTGAAATAAATACATATCTACTGATATTTATGATTGTGATGTATAGTTTAAAACTGATTAAATGCAGTAAATAATTTATACTTTTCTTTTTATTAAGCTGACGCCGTATTGAAAGCTGAAAACTGTTAAAATTTCGTAATGGTATCTTACAAATCCGAAAACGGTAAACACGGACAATCTCGAAAAGGAAGCAAAAAAATCCCGAAAGAATCCGAATTATAATATATAAAGGCTCCCAAGAAGTCCTCAGCAATCCCAAAAAAGGCCTGAAAACTAAAATACGAAGAATCCAGAAAAATCCCGAATGGTGTCAAAGAAATGCACGAAAATTCTGAAAAATAAGACACAGACAGCCAATAAAGTTAAAAAAAAAAACTTGAGAATGCATCGCAATTAACAAAAAAAAAGTTTCGAATGATACTCAAAAACAAAATGAGTGAAAAAAATTCCGAACAGTCCAAGAAAAATCCCGAAAACTTCTTAAAAAGTCTCCAAAATATTTAGAAAAGTAAAATACGCCAGTCCTAAAAATTCGTAGAGTCCTGAAAAGAACCACTAAAAATCAGTAAATTTCTCGAAAAAACCACCAAACATTTCATAAAATTTAGCATAGGGATCCCAAGAAGTTTAAAAAAAAATAAATCCAATGACTCCAAAAAGTCGCGAGAAATCACTCAAAAGCTCTAAAAACTGAAAAACAAAGAATTCCAAAAAGCCTTAAAAATGCCAGTATGGTCCCGAAAATTTCCGATTAAGTTTTTAAAATTAAAACACGAACAATACCAAGAATTCCGCAGAATATGCTGAAAAGTCCCAAAAAATCTCCAAAATACTTTAACAACGAAATATCCCGAAGAGTCGTAGAAACTCTCTAAAAGTTCCGAAAAAAACGGAATGATTTCAAAAAAGCAGGAGAAGATCCGAAAAAAGCGGAAGAAAATTTGCAAAGCAAATGCGAAAAACCCCGAAAATTTCCGAAACATTTTTGAAAAGCCCTGAAAAGTTTGGAAAAAGTCGCGACATAATCAAGAACAGTAAAACACGGAGAAATTTCCAGAAAAATGCTTAGCTGTCGGGAAGTTTTCAAAATAAAAAATTCGAAAAATCCTTTAAATTCCGTCGTATTTTCGAAATGTTGCGCAACATCAAAAAAAACCGAAAGGTATGGAAAAATAATGAAACAATCTCGAATAATGAACCATGATTAATCCCGATATGTTCAAAAAAATCCAGAAAAATGTTATAAATTCGAAAAATGTTACAAATATTTTTTTGCTATTTGTTTTTTATTTAAAAATCTTAAAATAACTTTTAACATAGATCACTGCGTGTCCAGCGTGTCAGCAGCCTATCTCATCAAGGCATGAGTGGACTGGGAGCAATGGATAGAATGACGACCCGGTGTATTTCTACACGGCTGGGTCTTTGCTTGACGGAAGCGTCGGTGGAGGAGTGATTTCCAGGAAGCTCTTCACCAACCTTAAATTCAGGCTTCCAGGCTGTAGTGTTTTTCAGGCGCAGGTTGATGCTATTAAAGAAGCAGTCGATTGACTGCTGTGGGACGCGCTGACGGTAGGGAGCTTAATTTCTAATAAGGCGCACAGCCTTGGGTTCGTTTACGGTATTCTCTAAGCTAGTCGGGAAATGCCTTAACTTGCTTTCGTCTGCGTCGAAAAAGGGAGAGTGGGAGCTCCGTTGACAACTTGGGTACTTCTCTAGGAAAGATTGACCGCGGGTCAACCGAGCGAACGCTGGGGGAAAACCAGAGCTTGTGCTACTACGGGGACGGTCTGGGAATCTTCTTAGGCTCACGAAGCCTTATCTCTTGATTTTAGTAACTGTCCCTTATTGGCATCACACTCTGATATTGTTATAACACCCTGGAACAGAATCTACATATGTACATATGTCTACAGCCATCTGCTGGGCAAATGTTACAGCAGGTTGGAAGCCTAAACTTAATGTTGGTGGAGAGCTCCGGACAGAAGACAGCCTACCAAGTTTCGGCAAATCCGTGTATAATTTCATTGCTTTCTGCTCCAAGCTTTATTCATCATACCTTGAAGGAATTTAACGTAAAGAAATAGTTGGAATCTATCAGAAAATCGAATCTTTCAAAAATTTCAGAGTGTCCAGACGCTGAGCTTGTTAAGCGCCCATCCACCAGCCTACTTTAACCGACATGTAAAGCAAATGAGCTGTAACTAATTAGCCCTGCAAACAGCCAATCCGCCAACAGTAAATAAAGCTGCATAGTCGCCATTCGAAGTTGAATAGTTAAGAGTCTAATACTTGGTTTAAAAGTTGCGCAAATAGAACGACAAGGGATTGTGGCAGGGCTGTAAATTGGTAAAAGGGAAAATAAAGTGGAAAAGAGGTCGCTTCTGCTGCTAGCTTGCATATTTTTTTTTCTTTTTCTTCTTCCTGGCCTCATTTACTCGTCCGTTGCGCTCATTTCTAATGCATTACCCAGCCGTGTAGATTAGCCACAATTGCCGTCGCGAAAGTCGTCGCTAAAATGGTTTTCACGCTTTGTTTACCAAAACCTTTAACACGCTGTCATAGACACGAAGTACCACGGAGCACACGGATACTAATCAATAATTTCCAATGGACAAATGCAAATGTCAGTCGGTAAGCAAATGTTTTATGTAAGTAAGTGAGGCGCTGGTGTTTCACGAAGTGTCAAATGGTCATTGGGAGCCAAAGCGATTCTTTTTTTATTTCTATTTTCGTTTGATGGCAACAATGTATAGTCCTGAATAAATTGATTTATTTGTATGTATGTATGTATGTATCTCGCTGACTGTTTGCTTTCTTGTCTTCGGCCTTAATTAATTTTAAATGTTTGTTGACTGAGCCTCAGCCATTTGCGGCACCACAGCCAGTTAACTCACAGTGGCATGAGTATTTGCATGGAAAAGTGACTTCAATTATTTAGGTTTAGTGCAGAGCGGGAAAAAAAGAAACTAAATAAATAAAAAGGACTAGAAATAGTTAGCTCGAAAATTACGTTTAAGAAAAGCAAAAATTTCTTCAATGTAGTTTAACTTCAAATTGTTTTATTTTTGCACCTCACATTTTCCTTTGTTTTTATTTTTTTATGCTGCAGCACGTTTGGTCTATTAATTTGAACTTTCGGGGTCATTTCGTTTTGGCTGTCAGTAAATTTGTAGATTTTCCATTTTGTCTAACTACATGCATACCTAGTTACACATAACTGCAATGGTTGCGACAAAGTAGTGTGTCGAAGACGAAGATAGACAGCCTGAAAACAAAAAACAAAAAACTTACAAATAAGGGACAGTCAGTTAGACAGCCAGGCCGAGGTTAGGGGTTAATAGCGAGGACTTGGAAAGTGATTTAAGGCATAATTGGCGTAGCTAAAAGTGCTTGTTAAGTAAATAATAGGGCTGCTGGTAAAGAGGACAAAATTTAAGCTCAATAAATATGTACCTATATGAAGGCTCTTGGAATACAAATATGTACTTAAATTAGACAGTACGACAAACTATACTGGAAGCCAAACATGGAGGGAAGGGTAGATAAGTCTTCGGGGGGCCAAATAATAAGTATTGTAGAGGTGCCATTTACAGGCGTTCGAGCGTCTCACTGCTGGGTGTTCTTTGGCTTCCTCTTAGGGGTCATGTATTTCAATAGAACTCAGCATATTTAAACTCAGCCAAAACATAGTCACATTTGACTTTTTTTACCCTCTTCCAAATGTTTTCAAACTACAACCTCCATAAACCTCTCTCGTCTGATACCCATTAAGTGATACATATTTCAATTACCTAATTCCTTAAATCAAGTTGAATTTTATTTTTTTATACTGGTGGCAACCCTGTTACAAATGGTTTAGAATTAAAGATTTTGAAAGCCATTTCGATTGATGCCTACAATGGACAAATTAACTTGTCAAATAGTTTGACTTTAATTTAATTTTCAAACAGATGGTAACCCTATTAAATGACATAAAAGAAATTATAAATGCTTAAACTAAAGATTTTTTTACACTACTTGGTTTGCTACCCATATTTGAATATTTCATATGACTTATATATGAAAGTGAAATTAAACTAAATTAGACTTTTTGAACAGGTGGCAACCATGTTAAAGGTATTTTTAAACTTCATACTTCTTAAGCTTCTGTCGTCTGACACCTACATGTCAAACAACAACCCTCTTAAACCACTTTTCTACAAATTTCAATTACTTAGTTCTTTTAGTTTCGGTTGAATTTGATTTTTAAAGATGTGGCAACCCTCTTATGCGCAAATAAAAAATAAAGCTTTGTCACAACCATTTCGATACCTTTATTCCAATAAATTATTTATCTTTTCAAATGGTTTAAAGTTAATTTAATTTCTAAAAAGGTGGCAACCCTCCCTAAAGACTTCCAAAATATGCATTCTCAATGTCCCAAATTACAATTTCTTAACAATCTTCCATTTCACACCCATATTTTAATATTTCATATAAATTGTGTATAATTTAAATAAATTAGACTTTTCAAACAGGTGGCAACCCCCTTACACAATATTTTCAAACCACAACCTTCTTAAATCTCGTTCCTGCGACATCCATATTTCCAAATAATAATTCCGTTAACTCAAGTTTTTTCAGCAAATGGCAACTCTTTCCTATGTGATTAAGAAATAAAGCAGGCCGGAACCAACTATTGCTCACCCAGCGACTTTCAAGGGAGAACTGGGCTGGATGTAATATTTATATGCTGGCAAGTCCCATCGAACTTCTTAACTAATGGATCGAAGATGGATGGCAAAGTAAGTAGATGGAAGTGCCTTTTGCGAGAAACGCTCCCGAATAACTGCTGCGTTTTCCAAACGAAGGTGGCCGCCATAAAAAATTAGCGAATTGGACGCTGAGATATACATACGTATACTTTGTAACTCGATATTCAGGCTGCAATCGGGGAATTGGACAACGGGGAAATTGGTGAAAACCTAGAAATGCCATGTGGTGAGGTTCTTTCGGCCTTTGGTAGCCCGGTTGCAGTCTAGGAAGTTCTTAAAGCTTACCGAATCCCAGTTCTCGCTACTCGTGGAATTCATTACTAGCCATGGTCTGTTTAGTATACAATCGATAAGGTCAACATTAACTTCAGCGGTGTAGAGAGTGATCTGATCAAGCTTTAATTTTAAAAATCATACCACAATCCCTTCACCGACTTCAACGGTTGTATGACTCCTTGGCCCGACCCTGAAGCAAGGATTTTTAATCACCAGCCTGCCAATAAATCAGTTTAAATATGAGTTGGGGGGAAGATAAGTTTAGCTACCGACTCTGTTTCGACGACTGCAGAGTATAGGAAATAGTGCTAGAAAGTTCGAGATTCTAAGCTCCTACACCGTCGGAGATTCCGACATCCTTTTAGTCGAGTTCTTTAGTACTAAGTCTATAAGGCGCAGGTTAAGTATCGAATTTTATGCAGCGGGGGAATTTTTTATAGATATGCTAAACAACATATACATAAACTGGCTAGCATCTGTAGTCCAGTCGCAACCAGAAAATATGCCGAAGGGAAATTTTTTTCAGGTTTACTATGGACGCACATAGAAGAAAAGAAAGAAAGCTCTATCTGACCGTCACTGATTTACACCCTCTCTGTCATAAAACTTCTTACTTATCGGGATCCACCATTCGAAAAGGTCATAGAGCTTTAGGCCAGCGGTGGACAGAGAGAGCTTTTACTCTGCACGCGTCTCTTAAAAATCTATAAAAGACTTGGAAAATCTCTGTTCGTGGGCGAGGCAGCGGCAATCAGCGGTGTAGCTAATTCCCATAAAGAAAATGGTTGGGTCGTCCACACACAATCATTCACAATTCAAATTTATACATTTAGATGTAATGATCATACCTTATACCAACATTTTGATCCTGATTAATATATCAAAATCTAAATTCTATATTGGGCCTCCTTTTTTGTACGAAATAAAGACATCCACGGAAATTTCAAAATTTTTAACAAAATTTTAGGGGCGCTACCAGGGTTTAAACATTTTAATTTTGTTTTGAATCGCAAAAATGCATCAAAAATTTTACCTGGACTCTGCTAAGTTTTACATATTATTGAAATTTATCCATATAGATTATTAAAGTGGCTGAGCAGCTGATGAAAATTCAAATTTTGGCGAGCTTTTGTGATTTAAAAAAAAATATTTTTTCTCATTAGCATGTGGATTAAAACTTAGCAAACCTACAGCCACGCAATTGGCATTCCTGCAACCGCCTGATCCCCCCTACCTCAACCTAATTCGCTTCAAACCTTATTCGCATTTCATTTGCTTCAGTTCGCTCATTAGTCATTGCCGTCAAACTAAAGCTGAACGCCAGCACTCGTTAGTAGGTACGAATATTTCGCTTGCTAAGTGGATGCGTTTAATTCTTTTGTGCGCATGCGCACGCGCGCTATAACAGCCACAATAACCATAACAACAACCAAAAAAAATAGAAAGCTATGAAAAAAGCAAGCAACAACACCATGCGAGTACAACACCACTACAATGTTGTAACAACAATAGAAATTAAAATAAATTGCGTGAAGTTGCAAAACGCGCCGACGCGCAAGCGCATGCGCATGAAATTAACCGCGAATTCCCTTAACAGCAACACAGCCGACAGCCGGCAAGAAGCAGCAGCAAAAGCTCTAGGCCAGCTAGCCGAATGTACCAAGGCCCCTGGCTGGTTGACCGGGTGACTGGTTGTCGGCTGGCTGGCTGGCTCACTTCGGCGGAGGCTTCAAAAAAGTGAGTAATCATAAAAAAAAGCAAAAAGCATCAAAAACGCAAATTGTTTGTGGCAAAATTAATTTGCGACTTCTGTGAAAAAAATCACTTAAGCGCGCAAACACACTTACATACACATATATATACGTAAATAATTATTTGTGCATAGGAAAAATTCAGTGGGGTATTTTTGTTTGACTCAATGGTCTTTTCTTCATTAAACGGTAGAATTGAGTAGCCAAGAAA
Source organism: Rhagoletis zephyria (assembly GCF_001687245.7). NCBI lineage: Eukaryota > Metazoa > Arthropoda > Insecta > Diptera > Tephritidae > Rhagoletis > Rhagoletis zephyria. Next base: position 15,262 of record NW_016166747.1, on the reverse strand, counting down.
TTTAATTGGATGCAGCTATTTAGCACAAAATACTTAAATTTCTACATAACTGCAATTCCAATAACCATTTGTAATTTCATTAGCATATCTAATGACACATGAGCGTTTAGCTACTTGACACTAAAAAAAACAATTTGAATGAGCATCCGAAGTAGCTACTGGATTTGAACTAAAATTAAAACTTTTACCTCGTCAAAGTATCGAGCTTTAAGTTTTATCTAAGGTTCCTTGAACGCGCCGTCGATAAGTTTCTGCTTCTTCAAAGCATGGCCTAACCGAGCGATCCATACACACTAAGTAGTTGCATAAATATTAGGGTGGGTCTTAAAATGTCAACATTATGGGGCCTCAACATCATGTCAGCATTATTGTTACCTCAAAATTACTTTTGACATTCGCAAATGTGGTCGGAGATTTAACATTATGCGAAAACCCCTCGACGAATCCGATGAAATCTGCGAGTCATTTTAGGCCGAAATCTTTTACTTCGATGGATATGGTCCAATGCCGAGTTAAAAAGAGGGCGTAAACCTTATTAGACCTAGTACGTCTCTTACTTTCACCAGCCTTGGAGCTCAGGGGGCAATCGGTGAGGCAAATGCATCAAGAGTCCGACGAGAGTAATAACCTCTTTAAAGTCCACCACCTGCCGTCGGCCACTCGCATCAAACCAGTCAACAAATTTCAGCTCACCACCCGATAATTCTCCTTTATTCATTGGTTAAGGCAGCTGAGAATTCACCTTCCTTAACGTGCCACCTAACTCCTGCTATGCATCAACGATGCTTCCTTAAAGTATATAGAACCGCCTCAATTAACGATACAAACACTTCGGGGACTCGTAACATTAACCGGAGCCGAGCTTGTGAAATAACTGTCCTAGTAGCGTTGATTTCGACAAAAGCCTTTGATACCGATTCTCACTCCACGTCATTGCGAAATCCTCTCTCCGGCAAGAATGAAAACGGTAGACGGCGAATTACTTGAATGGTAGTCGTTAACGCTTTTTCGAGATCAAACATCGTAGCCAAGCAGCATTAAATAGAAATACTACAGAGGGGTTCCTCATGCCACTACTATTTAACTTAAACATACCGACGGCCAATAACCTGGACATTTTAGGGCTTATATTTAACAGCCTTCACACGAACGAGACTCGTACCTAACCGCTCGGCGGCATCTGCATAGCTCATGAGCTGGCAATGATTGGGATGGAAATATCCAAACACAATTCTGCTTACGATGCGGACATAGCTCTAACCTCCTGCAAACAATGATTAAAGGCTGAACTCATCGAGTAGGCAAATAACAGATGAGCCATAGAAACCACCTGCCATACTACCAAGCAAATTTTGGCCAAAAATCGATGTAAAGCGATGCACAGCCCTCACTCAGCTTGATTAGTAGCCGGAGTAATCGCTGAACACCGCCTGGTTCGGACGCATAGAAAGAGGTTGGGATACCAACGATTTTGGTCGAAGCTGCAGCGAAGATCCGCAACCAAACCATTGACTGTACTTTCTTCAATTGAATGGAAGACACAATGATTCGACTCACATGTATCAGGACTTATGAGCTAAAAGAAGACTCTCCGTTTTAACCTTTTCTTGCCAATATATCTATGGTCATAAACAATAACCGCCTAAGTCGAAAAACCTGAATTCGAGAAAAAATATTTTAAACATTTGGATTGTAATGTTAGCCTTATGGCAAAACCAAAATATTTTCGCCTATAAATTTCTAAGTAGTCTAGCTGGCGAGATGGGGAATTCACGTACATATGGAATAGGGGTTGAAGAATACGATAGCATATATAACTCCATTCTTTCTTAAGTCGACTTAGGCGGTTGTTGCTTCTGAACACAGATATAGGCTTCTAAATTTGCAGCAGCAGTTACTAACTACTACTATTTTATATTCTAACTTTCTTTTATTCATAGCAAGTAAGCTTGGCTCCCGAAAAGCGTTCTACTAAGTCCGTCGTAAGTCGAGTGAAACTCATTTAGTATTTTATACATAGAGCTGCCATATGAGGAAGCTCAATTAAAACAAACATTTAAGAACCACAAATTAACTCACCCTCACCAAAATTGCACTGTACAAACAGTAGTTAAGTAATCATTTCGAGAATTATTCGCATCGCTCGCTTGCTTGTCCATTTATCACACAGACACCCAGTGCACATGCGCGCCAAGCCAAGTAGCAAGCGGCATTTTCTAAGCTAAAAACAAATGTTAAGACTAAAATCTTCAACCAAATGTAAAGTGAAATGTAATTATAAATAGCAGTTGAAAACGAAAATAATAAATTAAAAGCAGAAATCAAAAAAAAGGAAATATTCAAAAACAGAAATGTTAAATCGCTTTAGTTATGCACTGCTACGCTTTGGTATGGAGGGTAGCACAACTTTATCCAGAAAAGAGTGAGGGGAAAAGGAATGCTTTTAACACAAAACACGCAACTGCATCTCCAACTAACCAGCTAACCAACTAACCAACCAACCAACCAACCATCCATCCATCACTTCACCCAACAGCTGTGATGCAGGTAGGTAGCAAGTGGCTGGGCTACAATTTAATTTCCAGCGCACTGCAACAGCGGCCGCCACAGCAAGGTGCGAATTAATTGTATATTTATTTAATTAGATTGATGTAGATATGTAACAGCAGTGTAGTGCATCTGGTTGGCGGTCGGAGTTGGCAAACATTCCGGACCATATTTTTAATACAAATTAAAGAAATTATCCTTCTTTTTTATTTATTTAATGGTCGCAATTTAAGCGGAATTTAAAGGCATGCAAAATGCAAACGAGCATAAATGTATTATTAAATCATAAACTTAAAGAGACCAAAAATTTATATTTATTATGCGGATAAAAGTTAAATTATACAAAGTTTAAAATGAAATCGCCATAAATTATGGGAAATGTTTTCATTAAAGTTTGCTGCTCTGCTTTTTGGTCTTTTGCAAACATACGTGTCTCAAATTATTTTTATCTGTTTATAGCTCTTTTAGCATTTTCAAAATCAAGCAGTTACAAACAAACCCAGCAGGAAATACGTTGTCAGACGAACATTCTTCTTTTTCTTAATCGACGCTAAAACTGAGTTTAGGCAAGAGCGGATACCACAAATCTTCGTCAACTGCCTGTCTACTTTGCGGAGTTTTGTCTGATTTCCACATCGATTGCATACAGGGCATTCAGCATTTGGTCCACCAATTGTGATCTTGCTTCCGTTTTCCGATCGTACATATACCACATCGCTGCTGAAAACCTACAAAACACTCTTAGAAATCCATTTCCGGGTATCAGGATTTTACTTGACACAGGCAGAGATACGGAAGTGGATGGCACAACGGGGAGAAATTTGAGCCAATGAGGTTTTCTCTGGCCCTTTTTAACGGCCTTAAGTCGCCTGGCCAGGAGTTCTGCAGATGCTAAACTGTAAAGGATACAAGACTTTAATAATTGTATGTTGGGCCTGTGTGGAATTTTTCATAGTTCCAGCTCGAGACAAAATGACTTTAGACCAGACCTGGGCGGCGCCTGCCTGGCGGGCATATTCGCGTATACATACACGCTCTGCTTTAGAAGGCAACGAAAGCTTCATTCAACCGCACGACTTGTTCGCACGCACACAGTGACATCAATTTCTCGCACACTACAAAAATTCTCTATCGAAGCTGCCCACCTCTGCTATAGACTGTCAAAAAGCTTGACGCCAATCAGTCTGTCATCGTTCAACTTGAAGAGCCTGGTGCTGAGGATGAAAAAGAGCATTCGATCCAAATAAAAATTGAAAGACTCCTGAGTACTTCTCAACATGCCTAAACTTATATATATATATATAAAAAAGATCGACTTGTGGCTGGAAACAGTGAAGTGTTTGCGGCTAGAAAAGCATAAGGTATTCCCACTACTGGCGGATTGTTGACTGTGGGGGGAGACAGATTGGCCTTGCGACATGCCGAAAGTTGGGAAAAGATGCCTTCAGAGACGCTCCAGTAGTTTTTGTTAGTGGACTCCCTATTGGCGGACATCTAAGACTTCAATCACATCCAAGTTTACACAAATGATATTACTACACAAGGAAGGTTTGGGGTGGAGAATATTCTCAACTCTAGCAGGATAGCTCTAGCCTTGTCTACGCGGAAAATAAAGTTGGAAGTTCTTCATCTAACGGTTGTCAGAGGCGTAAACCCAAAACGTGCCTTGAGCGAGACTCGTCAAGCAAGTAAAATAATGATCTCCCTAAAATCATCAGCTCAAGTTTTCCTGGCGGGGTATATATAAGTATCACACCGTATTAAATGCACATTTTAATTTTTTATACTAAATACATGTTTATTTCGAGCCTTTATAAATATCTCTATACTTATATTTATTTCGTGTACACCTACTCCCGTTTATATATATGTATATATATATTTTAAAACACACTTGCATTCGCGTTCTGCAATGTTCACGCAGGCGTGGCAATTTGACGGCGCCTTTCGCTTTTCATTTGTTTTTTTGTTTCATTTAGTTCTTTATTTTATTTGCCATTCTTGGTTGCTGTGTTGAGTTCTTTTGTAAACTTGTTTTTGCTTTTTTTAGTTTTTCCCCCTGTTTTAACTCACTTACAGCTCATAATAAGCACGTTCATAACCGTGCATTGTGGCGCAAAATTACCTGTTTGCAATTTGTTTTTGATTTCAACTTGCAATTAAGAGATTTATTCATACAGATTGCAAAGATAAAATCAAAGGTGCAAAATGACAATGTTACGCCAACGTACGACTGAAGTTGTTAATTTCTTATTTTAGGTGGAACGACTGTGGAGACAAATGCACATACAAAGTTATGTATATACGTAAATACATATTCACATTTGCATTTAAATTTTAGTAATGAAAGGTCGCTAAGTACATACATATGTACATACGGGGTTTATATTTTCATGATTTTTCGCTATTTAGCTTGTAAAATTTTTCTTATTTTTTATGTTAAAGATTTTCTAACCATGCCATTATCGCGATGTGCAGACATTTAAAAGGGAATATATGTAAGTACTGCAAATAGTTATAGGAACTTTATGGAATTTCTAAACGATCTTTTGTATGGTGAAACTTTATAATGGTCACCTGAATTTATTTTACAGTGTAGAATCTATATCTCTATCTATTATTGTTGAATTATTGTCATAAAATACCAGAGTATTCTAAGCTTTTTTTGTAGTATATGTATAGTGGTAATGATAAAACTGCTAGACATTTCTTGTAATAAGTATCACCTACACCCTTAATCCGGCCCCATCGAGTAATGAAATTAGCGCTTCTACTCGCGTTATGTTCGGGGAAAACCACTTTGTAAAGATGAACCTAAATTTCTTTGATTTGAAAAAACTGTTCAATGCTTTTATAAGGTCTATGGGAACACGCAAAGTTGGTAAAAAATTATAGGACTAGCATTATGATTAGAACTCGTCGAATGAAAGAACTTCGAATCTAATTTTTCTTTTTTTTCTGATTGCGATGTAAGGTGCGTTTTTATTGATTTAAAGTGATTATACATATGTACGCGTATAACCCAAAAAAAAAATAAATAAATAAATAAAAAGCGAAACATTGTAAAAAGGGATAGAAGGGATATTTTTAGAAAGAAATAAGCATTTACATGTGAACACATTAATGCATATGGAAATGACCAGTCCCGAACATTACGAAAATGTCTTAGATAAATACGTATGCTTTTTGCTTTACACTTCTGTACTTATATTTTTCACGTTTTGTTTGCAAAAGGTCAAAAAATGCCTGCCTTAAAAAAAGTTCATGGCGAAATTCGCCAATAAGGTCACACCATTTCATCACTCAGATTGGTTGGAAAACCGTTTGCTACTAAATTCGAATTAGCGTTATGACTTGAAATTTCACAAAAATTTTATATAAATTATAACTTCGAAAACAATAAATTTCATTTAAAAAAAATGCCAACTAGATTGGCTATAATAGTATACAAAAACCGCCTTCATTTCACATCTAGTCTTTATAATAAATATATGTAGAATATCCACATATATTTTTTAAGTTATTTTGCATATGGCCATTCTTTAAAAAAATGCGTCTTCACATTTATAATATTAATAGAATTTTATTTATCTTGTCAATTAAATTCCTAAACTGATGGTAACCCTCGTTAAAAACATTTTTGAAATGGATATAGCTATCGTAAAGTCTCTCTCATTCTATACTCATTAGACTGCATCAGTCCCCATATGAAAAAAATCGGTTCTGTGTTTCCATTGGAATTATAAAATCTATTATATTTTAAGACGCTCACCAAATTATTTCCGAAAAATAATAAGACTTACGTAAGCTGGGCCGCTTTTAAAATACCTCCAAAAAGGAAATGAGTTTTACGGGATATTGCGTACCCAGCCGTGATCTAAGCGTCGTTCAAAAAAAAAAATGTAGGTACAAAATTAGGGGGGAATGAAATTCGACCACTCTATGTATTTTCGAAGAAATTGTTAAAAAATTGCGAAAACCGTGGCAATGTAAATTTTTTTCGCAGTTTTTGCTAATTTTTTACAATAAAAAGCTCGATTTTTAAAAAACCTTCTATATAAAAAATGTGGGAAATGAAATTCTCTACATATTTGTATTTAACAATTTTTTACGAAAAATGCACAATAAGCTTGCAACCCCAAAAACTCCCAAACTCTTAAATCCTAGATGGCGAATTGTTGCCAAATGAAATTTAGGGGCAAGACTGTGGATCCATGATCTACGTGTCAAATAGAAGTAAACTGCATTAAAAAACTGCTGTTAAAAATTAAAAAAAAAAAAACAGCATCAAATATCTCATTATTACGATTCGGTTGAAAAGATTTTTAAATATTTTTACGCAGATTTTTTTAAGCTTAATCTGTTTTGTCATCTGACGGGATTTTCTTCAAAAAGTTCTCTAAGAAACTATTTTTATTCACAAAAAACTCCATTTTTGGAGGTATTTCCAAATTGATACCGCTCCCGTTAATCTTAAGATTTTTCCGAAATATTTTGGTGGACGTAGCTTTTTTTTGGTGATAGTCTAATAATACTCAAATAAAAATATTTTATTTAACTGGTTGATTAAATTTATTTTGAACTTCTTAGCAGGTGGCAAACTGTTTAAAAAATATTTTCGAAATACATAAATCGTTTTTGAAGGCCTTCCGTTTGACACCCCCTTGGTTGTGACACTTTATTGAACTTCGATATTATATAATCTTTTACTTTTCATAGCAGTTTTTCAAAAAGATCACAATACTTCAGGTTTTATTAGGAGTCTTTTAAGATTATCCCGGAAGTGTTTGGGACCTTCTTTTGGAAACCTTCAGACACAAAAGTGCATTTAAATATTAACTTGTATAAAGGCCTACACAATATAAAGTAAAAAATTACCTGATATTCTCTGCCCCAAAAAAATTTTATGCGAAATTTGCCTTTTAGTTTTCATAAAAAAATAGCTCTTCTACGTTTAGTAATCAGATTTCTCGCACAAAATAATAGATATATGTTTGTAGTAAAAAGTCACTAAATTTTTTGTTTTTATTACGAAATTTTTACCTCGTACTTTCTCTGTTCATTTGTGTCTCTTTGTGCTAGTAAATACTTTTTCTACATTTTATTACATTTTCGTTATTTAAGAAATTAGTTAGGAACTAAACTATTGTTTTGTGTAGATAAATGTAGTTAAAAAAGATAAAAAAAAGCCCTAGTACATATTTCAACAATTCCGTACGAGTAGATATGAAATATTTTGTTATTTTCGAACTTCCAACCTTAGCTCAGTATTTGCGAAGAAAAGTCTACAAGCCCTTCGCACATTATTTCCACAAAATATCTACAAAAAATTCCAAGTTTTCGAACATTTTTTCGACATTGGGGAAGAATTCGAAAATAAATCTTCCAGGCGGCCAGCGAACGTTCTCAAACTACTGCACTCAGCGGTCAACAATGCCTAAAACTGGTTTACAATACACAAACACACACAGCCTGACACTCAACGCAATCGAAAAAGAGCCATCAATGTTTGCAGAAGAGGCATAGAGCAACAACAACATCCCCAGCCACTAACAACTCGCCGAACCAGTTTCCCCAGGCAATTAACAAAGACGAAAGAAGACAGCTAAGCGAGAAGCAACGAAAATGGAGATGTAAACTCTGCACACCAACTCACACAAAGATATCATTTTTTCCGCTACGCAACGCAATGAGTCTCTGCAACATGCCACAAGCGCAGCTGCCACATAATTACGGTGGAGTGATGGAAGCGCACCGATGGGCCAGCTGCAAAGTGAAAGGCGGAGCCAAAGCCATCATTGCTGACATATACATATGTATGTACATACGTACTCATCGCTCTGTGTGTGTAATCAACGAACGGTGGGTGCTGTGCAGAGCATGCCGCCAGATGTTGCATCCACCAAAATGTGAATGTGTAAGGGGCTTGCGAGTACAAATGCTAGTGGCTGAGCGCAGGATGCTGTGCAGGATGGTTGGCGTTTGCGCAGGTAAATTTCGATGTTCTTTGTTAGTGCGGTATATATGTACATCCATACATAAATACATATGTAGGAATGCATATGGATGAGGGCTTAAGTAGTTATGTCCGTATGCACATATATGCATTTATAACCTCATTTTACATAAAGGGATGAGCTCCGCGCCACAATCTAAGTACTAACGAGCCTTGTCCGTCCGTTGATCGTATTGCCTTTTGCCAGCGTTATCTCTATTTACCACCGCTTGTAGAGAGGACGCTCGGCCGCAGCAAGATGTTTTATGGCATAAATTTCCGTTGTTGGCTTTAGGGTTTTATTTACTTTATTTATAGCCTATTTTTTTTTCTTTGCTCCGCTGCCGCCTTTTGTCCACCAGCGTGTGATAGGCTCATTTGTGTATGGGACCGTATGCTTGCCTTTTCATTTTCAGTAATTCGATTATTTATGCAAACAGCTTGTTTGACTCTGCTGGAACGTTCAAATATCTGACATACGTACATAGTAATTTACTTAAGTGAATAGTATCTATGGTCATGCAACAAACGAATGTATATATTTGGGATTTTTATCGAAAATGATTCAATTCTTAAAAGATTTCTACAAATTGATAATTAAAACGAAAAAAGGAGTGTATGAGAATGGTTTTTAATTGAATGTGGAACCGAGTATATATGTAAATGTATTGTATGTATGTATGAAAATTAAATACACACTGAAATGGAAATCGTTGGTTGGTTCGTAAGCAAAAATAAAATTAAGATTTGTCTACCTATATATGCATAGGTATGTAATATGTACACGCATCCCTGCATATGAAAATTTTATGATTTTTTTTATTTTGATCTAAATCCCACGATAGCAAACTATTAGTTTAGATCTAAACTTATAGAGACATATTCATAGTCGAAATAAGGTCGCTTCTAAAGTTAGTTACAGCTGTTTTGACAGATTTTCCGTTGAAAATTTCTAATTTAGTGTCGACTGTATTTTGACTGTGAATATGCCCTATTAAAATTTGTCAGTAATATACGTACTTGTGCACACACACTAGACTAGTTGACCTTTTCAATGTTAGAACTGGCCAAAAATTTTAACTCTTTTATATAAAATTTTCGTCATTTAAAAGCTGAACATGATTTCTTGGCATTTTCAAAAATGGGCATTAATTTGTGGAGCTATAAAATTGACAACAAAATGGTGTGTAAAATCTTAAGCCCCGATTTATTTCAAATGTCAAACTTTTCCAAATATTATGAAAAATATCACCCAGTTGGGAATTATTTGTGTATTGAGCAAAACGATATATTCATGTAAATTCTTATGGCCATATTCATAAAAAAATAAAATAGGTTTAAAGAGCTTTATAAATTGACGTTTTCATACATTTTCCAATTTATAGAGCTTTTTTAAAGCTATTTTATTTTTTATGAATAAGGCTATTAGTTTATTGCAAACCGAGCATACATTTTTAGCCTGCAAAGAACTGGACATAAACTCTTGGCAATTCAAAAAACTGCACCAAGAAAATAATCAGCTAAATATATTTCTCTCAATAAAAGATTTAGTAACTGTAATCAAATCCTGTAATTATAGCCAATGGTGATGTTGAGAGAAACATATTTACTTAGTTGTTGTAACTAAACTATTTTCTCAGTGTGGACATATGTATGTATGTATTTATTTTTTTAGTTTCAAAATCGGTCATAGTATTTTTGACATCACAAAATTGGACATTAATTCATTCATGGTTAATTAAAAACTAAACATTAATTCCTCGTAATATAAAAACTGGGCATAAATTATTGGCAATTTAAAAAGTGGACATTTATATCTTAGTTTCAAAACAGTCCAAATATTTTTTTTTGCACCACACAATAGGAAACCAATTAAATTTTTTTTTATATAAACTAGGCATAAATTCTGTTTTTTTTTTTAACAGCATAAATATTTGTTGAAAACTGGCCATCATTTGTTGTTTGTAATATAAAATTATCTTTAAAAAACATTGAAGAAATCCATAGTAATTAAAAAACTGGTCATAATTATATGGTTCATTTAAACCAAAATTAAATGGTGTTTAATGAAAAGCTTTTTTTTTATGACTGAAATACACTCGGGCGATAGCTATTGCCTACCGAAGCGCAATTCTGGTAATTTAAAATATGGACATTTATTTATGGTAATTAAAAAACTGTACATTAATGTTTGGTAATTCAAAACCTGGGCAAAATATCCCCCATCATTATATAACGACAAAATCAAGTTTTTTCTGTTTAAAAAAAAAGGCGTACTTCATTTGGGAGTACAATAACCATAAGCAGCTCTGAAGTATTTTGCTACATTATGGCTAAGAGGTTATGGTTATGGCAACTATAATTTGGCATTTATTTCCTAAAAAATTTAAAGATTTTATAATTTGAAATTTGTATAGAAAAATCAGTGTAAGAAACAATAATTTGGCAGTTGGATAGCGATCGGGGTGATTTTAATACAGCGGCTACAGCGCCCCCTTAGGTTTAGTTGGGTGGAGGTTCACTTAGAGTCTAAGTCTTAGACTAATAAATTAAATACTTGTCCTTTGTCGGGTAAGAAGTATGAGAGGAAATGATTGCAGCTAAACGTTTAATTTTCAGCTGAAGTCATTGATACGGGTCAATCTGATATGATATAAGTTTCTGCTCTTTTAATTTAATTTTATTTACTTTCAATATGCTGCCAATATTGACTAGGCTAAAAAAGACTGCTTATCATTTCCAACTACCTACAAAGTCTAAAGATATATGTATGTACACCCACTACTTAAGCGCGAAGAGGTATTGCAGCCGCGGAGTGTTAATATCATTTGTACTGCTAATTTGGCACTTTGACTTCGAGAGGAAAAATAACAAGAAAAAAAAATGTATAAAATGCCTTTCAACAGCTTCAAGTTGTCAGCACCATACTATGAATTGAGGCTTTTACATAGTTTCAAACAATATGGCATATCACCTTATGTGTTGTTGTACCGTCACTTACTGTATCCGTCGAACTTATCAACTTGTTACTTACTCGCTCGTACCAATTGCCTCGCCACAAAAGTTGCCCGCAAGCAATGCCATTCAGCCTGTTAAGCCAATTAGCAATACTTTAGTTTTAATTACCAAAGCAACTCGAAAGGTATTTGCCTCGGCTTAACTTAGTTCGATTTGGCTACGTTTGCTTTGTTGGCTGGGATTTTGTCAGCGCCGCACCTCAAATCTAACAAGATCGCTTGATTTGCAGCGCTAACATTGATTGCGATCGACTGGTGGAGCACTAAAGCACTAAAGGGGTTTCTCGCATTTAGTTACATACATACTTATGTATGTATGTAGGTATGAATTTACACTTATGCAGCCAAGCAGACTTTTGTAATGACGTCGAAAGCGGTGCAATAAATGCTCTCGTTAATTTGCGATTTAATATCTGTGTGTGGCATTTCGCTAATCAAATGGCAAATGTGTGTGGCGCAAGTGCGCTTATGCATACATGCATATATGTATGTACATTAGGGTGCCGCACCAACAAGTTGTATATTTGAAGATTTTTACCGATATATTTCCGAAAATGTTCAGCTCATGACCGATTTGAGTTTTTGTCGAGTTTGAGTCGAGTTTTTAATTAATGAAATACGTTATTAAAAATATGTTTTCCAAGAAAATCACCTCAGATGATAAGAAAATTAAGCTGAAAAGTTTTGCATAAAAATATTAAAAATTGTATCAACAGAATCAAAATATTGAAATTTTTGGAGGTCACGTTAATCTTAATATTTTTTTGAAATATTTGAAATAAAGCCTTAAATATATTTCATTTTGTAATTCGGCTGGAAAAAAAGTACCAAGTTTTTTTTTTATGTGGAGAGTGGTGCACACTAATGTACATACATTGATTGTAAGTATGATTTTTTTATGTTTCACATGTGTGTGGGATTAATCCAATGTATTCATCTACAAAGTTGACATTCGAACTTTGATCCCATGCAACTTTGCCCTACTTGTTGCGACTTTGTGAAAAGTGGATTAGTCGCAATAGGAGGACGTGAGAAAAATGCAGCAAACTTTTGGTGAAGAATTTTGTAGTGAAACTTCTTTAGCGGTGGATAGTTGGTTGGGAGTAAATTGGCAAATGCAACGGAAGTTGCACATGGAAATGGTTGGGACGGAATCAAGTGCTTCTTAAAGGTATTCAAATGGTATTAGTTTAACAAAAACTTGCAAATTAAAGGTTAAAGAATAACACTTAGAAAAAGACCAATACAAGATTGAAAGTAAAGATGAGGATAGAGGAAGAAAGATTAAAATAAAGGTAATTAAAGAGAAAAGGATAAAGATAGAGACACAGACTCAATCTGGGAACTATTTTCGGATTTTAGAAATTTTCGGGATTCTCGGAACTTATCGATATAATTAACGATATTTTCATCAGTTTTGTTATCGATATTTTCATCGATTTTGTTATCGAGATTTTTTATAGATTTTTTGATCGATTTTGTTATCAAGATGTCAAGATATCGACAAAAATATCGATAACGAAATCGGTAACAAATTCGATAAAAAATATCGATAACAAAATTGATTCCAAAAAAATATCGATACAAAATTTCGACAAAAAAGTCGATAACAAAATATATAACAAAACCCATAAAAATATCGATAACAAAATCAATAACAAACATCGATAGCCAAATATCAATAAAAATATCTATAGCAAACTCCATAAAATTATCGATAACAAAATCAATAAAAATATCGATAACAAAATATTGACAACAAAATCAATAAAAATGTCGATAACTAAATCCATAAAATTATCGATAACAAAAACGATAAAAATTTCGATTATTATGTCGATTAGATCCGAAACATTTTTTATTTTTTTTTTATTTTTATTTAGTATAGATACTATCTATAGCGTTGGCCGATATATTAGGTTACGTTACAACTAATATTAAGGTGAATAATTTATCCAATATGAAACAAACCAGAAATTAATCGGAAATAGCGTCGCTTCCATGTGTTACCCACAGGTACACTCTTTTTTGTGCTTCTGGGGTCCCTAGCAAGCATCCTCTTCATGGGGCCTGAATTACTTACTGGCTTTGATCTGGCTAGCTTCCGACACATGTTTACGGAGTTATCCATCACCACCTGATTCCTATCAAATGTACAGATAATAATTAGTGGTATTGGCACCGCCGAAGATAATTTACGCCGGAACACTGCTGAAGATAGCAGTAGGTTTCATATACATACATAAGTCATGTAGTAAGCGTTCCTCCTCTCTGTAGGTTTAGTCTACAAAAGCGTAGAGTATCTGTTTGCATGTTTTTGTGTGCTTTTTGGGTTCATTGCCCTTGTCATAATTGTTGCTCTCAAGTGGAGCTATTGGGCCTCATGCATAAAAAGTTAGCTTAAGCTCCGACTCTATTTTCAGTACAAAGTCTTAAGCTTGAGCTCACTTTTTTTCATCCGATTTTTCATTCACTGCCCAGAATATTCCGAGATTATAACCCCAGAGGCAAAAGCGCCGGGCTGAAAAGACGTAAAATGATAAAAAGCTAGCTATGGTTTAAATTCATATTGATTGCTAAGACATCGTTTAACGACCATTTATATGCCCAAAGTGGCCTTTTATTTCTTATTCTTAATTTAGAACCCAACTAAGAAATAACGCTGCTAGTCATTGACCATTTATCAGTTTACAAAACGTGTCTTCAATCAAGCCACTAATCAATGTAAGCAGTCGCACTTACAATCTCTGTGCAACTGTGTGTAAATGCAGACACTTGCCCAGCACCGGAGACTAAATATTCCGGTTTCATATTCAATCGTTTGGTTTGCTCAGCTTATAAAGCAATCGCTTTGCTGCCAACAATATTACAGTGGTTCCACCTATTGCGCCGATCGCCCTGTAATCTAAAATAAATGCGCATGCGCACACGCCCCCTTCCTCATTGGCAGCCAAAGTTATAACACACACACACAAACTCAGACACACACACTCAGCCACATTTATACGTGTTAGTGGTAAGCAGCAATAACTGCCGGTAAAATATTTCGCATATCGCAAGTGGATTGAAGCTTAAACTTCCTGCAACGTACGCGCATTTATTTAATTCGATACGAAAGGCAGAGTGCCGCGGCATGCAGTTGTTGCTGTTGTTGCATGCAACAGCAAATGCGTTCCATAATGCAAAATTAAAACATAAATCGTGCGCGCAATTATGGTGATTACCAACCAAGAGCAAGAGTCGCGAAGGCAGCAGCAGCAGCGGCAACAAATCGCGGCGCATGCGCAGTAGCGTGTGTGTGTGTGTGTGTGTGTTTGTGCAGCAATGCAACGATGCGCTTGCTGCAGCGCCGCAACTAAATTGCAATGTGATGAAGAAGCAATTTTTGTGTTTAACATTTTTCCCATTTTTTTCACAAAAAATAAAGTTGAAATTGTTTTGGAAAAACTAAAGCGTGCAACCCGTGCAGCGCTAAGAGGCGGCGACTGCGAGTGGACACAATCTAGTTGCAGCGGTAGAACACTTGTTTTTTCGCAGCTATGTATGTGGTGGCATGGCGTGGATGCGCCATGCTTTTTCGATCCATCACGCTGAGCATTTATTAGGACGAAAAAAGAAATACGTAATCTCCTCCTTGCTTACTTGGCTGGTTATGGCTACGTCATGTGCTTATTAAAAAATTAATTTAAGTACATCGTTTAGT
>NW_016166746.1:2236-23307 GCF_001687245.7 Rhagoletis zephyria | reverse complement strand
GTGCAAAGGTGAAGGGGAATATGTATATGAAGAATATGATAAACATAAAAATAAAAACAAAGATAAATATAAAGAAAAAGATGCGGATGAGGATACCGATAAAAGTATAGATGAAGATAGAGGAAGAAAGATTAAAATAAAGGTAGTTGTAGAGAAAAGGATATAGATAAAGGCACAGAGGCTCAATCTCGGAACTATTTCGGGATTTTAGGGATTCTCGGGACTTATCGATATAATCGATATTTTGTTGGTTTTTCTTAGTGTGTGATTTTGTTTTTGACTTGGATATGCTCTTAACCATACCACGTATTCTACGTTTAAATATAGCGGCTGTATCTCCGATACAGCCTGCAGACCAAGACGAAGGCGCTGGACTGTTCCTTTTTATTTGAATACTAAAAAATTTCCACTGCAAAAAAACTGGTACTTTTTTACCATCGGAAATATAAAATTTTTTTATACTTCAAGATTTCCGCCAAAATATTTCGTAATAATTGATATTAACTTGAGCTGGACGCACTTAAAAATACCTTCAAAAATCTAATCTGAATATTTTTCCTGAAATATTATGGCGGCAGTCTTAAAATATAATACATTTTATAACTCCGGTGGAAAAACCGCAACCTTTTCTGGTGATGCACCTTAATGTGTGTACATTCACATATACATATACATATAGTGGTACATAAATTATCTTTTTTTTTTTGTGCGTATGTGAATCGAATCAATAAAAATTCATTTGGCATTCAAAAGTGCACAAGAAACTTCAGACACTAACAAATATTTCGTTGCAGATTTTTTCTCTCAACTTTTCACTTTATTGCACTCGAACTTTTTCGTGTGTTTGTAGTTTTCGATGTGCTATAGGTAGATATGTATGTACATATGCTCGTGTGTTTCTGTATACTCAAAAAAACATATATATACATATGTACATTCGTAGTCAGATATCATGGCGGGCACACAAACCGCAAAATTGTGGCAAAGCATTGGTTTTCACTTGGATATGCGCGTGCTTGCACACATGCACATAAATGCATATTCGTACATACAATCCTGCATGGAAACTCACTTGCACATTAACATTTGCTGCCTGTTTTCACTTAATAGTTTTTCCAAATTGTTTTTTATGCCAACGCTTTTTTCGGCACTGCCAAGGTTTCACGCACACACACATGCTGCTTACATGCACGTACACTTTTTACACCACCAAGGCGCTATAGTTGGCGCACACATGCAAAGCAGTTTACACGCATATGCTGGCAGTATACTTATCCTAATGCATTCGAATAAAAGTATATCTATAAAATTTAATATCCTCCGCACTTTTGTGGTGCTTATGCTCCTTTAGTTTCAACAAGCATTACTATTTGGAATTCTTTTCTCCGAAGTGACATGGCAAGAATCCATTTCTATTTTCAAATTTCATTCTACCTATTTTCTTTTTTGTTCCTTTAGTTTATTTGCCCACTTATGCATTTGTGGTTTTACGCATCTCAATTTTGGCTCAAATCCAAGCAAGTCAAGTTGAATTTTAGGCATCAAACTGAAATTAATGTGTAAGCTCTATTCTCTTACTGTGGTAGAAGGGAAAACAATTACAATTGACCTAGGCACACACAAACGCAAAGTTTATGTACGTATATGTGTACCTTCATACGTATGGATATGGGATGTTCCTTACCAAAACGGATAGGGTTCACACTTCATGTGCTGGATTTGATTCAAATTTTTATAAACATAAATAATAAATTAATATGAAATTTGGGCTTGATTAATACATTTTTAAAAACTTTATTGCACAAAAATAAAAACTAATCAATTTAATAGTTTTCCAATTATCTGGAGAACGGGGCGAGAAAAAATTAAAAACAAAAAATTACAAATACACACATCCAAATTCTCTATGAAAATAATTATTTTAAATTTTTTTCTTGAAAAATTTTTCAGATACAAATTTTATGATAAAAAAAATAGTTTTTGGAAATATGCCATCTCAAAAGAAATTACAAAAAAAACAATCACAATAGTAGCTCAGAGTATTGCACAATATTTAAGTAAAAATTAAAAATTTTTAAATTTTTTAAATTTTTTTTATAATATTTTTGAGTATGCAGTTTTGTAGCCCATTAAATTTTAGCATAATAAAATGTAAGTTGGCATATTTTCAAAAACTAATTTGTTTTATCAAAAAATTTGTATGTGAAATTTTTTTCAAGAAAAATAAATTTAAAAATACTTATTTTCTTAGAGAATTTTGATGTGTGTATGTGTGATTTTTTTTTTCAAATTTTTCCTCGCCCCGTTCTCGAGATATTTGTGAAACTATTAAATCGATTTGTTTTGGTTTTTGTGCTGTATAGTTTTTCAAAATATATTAATCAAGCTCAAATTTCATATTTATTTATTATTCATGTTTATGCATTGACCCTAAAAATTTTAAACAAATCAAACACATGAAGTGTGAACCGCATCCGTTGTGGTATGGAACACCCCATATACATACATACGTATGTTGTTTCTCATGCAAAATTATTCAATTATCAGCACTGACTGGAAGATTTTCGGATTTTCTTACTTACTTGGCGAAGGTTAAGTGCTTAATTGCAAATGTAAACTTAATCGCCATCAATTTGAATTTAAATATGTCACTTTGAGAAAATTTAATTTTGTTCGTGCACTTCCAATTTATGTTTAAGAAATCATGATTTTAAACTCATTATTCAAGAATGGAAATTTTTTACAAGTCTTTCTGAAACAGCGATATCACATTTCTGATGTTTGTATGATCATTTATAAATTCCTTTGGCAACTCAGTTTTTATTTAACGAGAGTTTCAGAGTTTATCGAAATTTCGTCCCAAATTTTTGTTTTGTGTTCCTTATAAATAAATGAACAACATTTTTTTTATGAATTTTTTAATATGGCATTATATTCTCCGAATTATTTAGCGGTATAAAGCTCAATATCACTGTTGAAAGGAAATGGTAAATCGTTTTTTGTACAAAATGATATGCTTAAAATTCCAATTCTTTTGCAGAATCTCCTGGGATTTAGCTCAGGGCTCGAATGGTAACAGTCGTGGATGAGCAATTCGTCAATATGTATCAAAATTTGTCGTGTGCCATTCATGCTGTAGTTTGAGCTGATTATTCATAGCCATAGCTATAAAATCTTTATTTATATCAGAATCAAAAACAAGAACATTCAAGTTATTTTTCTCTGTACAATAAACAAGCCAAGTAAATACGGTCCGGTCCCTTCAAATTGATGGCCCCATTTGCAACCGTATCTCAACCTTCAAATACATATATTACCTTAACAAGCAATAAATCTTAATTTGATAACGCAAACTCTTAATTTGATTCAGCAAACATTGATCCCTGTAATTAGTTTCAGTTGCAGGTGTGTCTGCTGCCCATACATATCAGCACCCTAAAATCACACACATCAATCCTGCCCAACAATGCGTGAAGATTATTTAACCCTTAATTTTCCAGCGTCTGCAATCGACAACTTCACTTAGTAATTACTCGAATTTTCGTTTATGCTGACAAAAAAAAAAAGAGATTGTCATGGCTAATTGATTGGTTAGACTAAATAGAGGAGGTTGAAAGCAAAATAAGGGGTTGAAGGTGACTTGCACGCTTTAGCGAAGGTAGCCCAAAATTGTAAATATTAATTGGGTTTGCCGAAAGCAGGGGCACACCACTGCAACATTTACACATTTAGTATATGTAAAATGACTATTAAATTTAAACTAATAAGATAAGACTGGTACATAATCTTAACAAAATACAAATATAAACGTGTGTATGTACATACATACACACAAAAAACGCCGAAACACGTGAACTTCAGTTTGAGTCATACGTTACTTGCCTTTATACCGCTTTTCTAGATCATTTAGGTCATTCATTTTTTTATAAAAAAAATTCAAATTTTAACAAGGAAAAACTTAAACAAATTACAATTTTTTTTAATTTGCATTAAAGCCTATTCCTTTGCTAGAAAATCAAGCTACCAACGGTGAAAGTCATTGGATAAATTAACCACTTTTGAAACATTTAAAGAAAATGTTCAATATTTATTTTTTATTTTTTATGAAAGAAGACCAGGAAATAATGTTACTCATACGCCACATCGAACTTGGCCATGTCGTAAAGTTAGATTTTTTTTCTTCGAAATGTAAATTTAAAATGAAGATATCTTGGGAAAATCACCTTATTTATAAAAACGGTATACAGATCCGTAATCTACGACCCAAAACCAAGTTTACTTATCTCGGCGTTGATGATACTCATATTTTACTCTAGAAGTATTGTATACATATATTAATCAAACAATTGGTTAATAACCGTAGAACATTTCAAATTTAAGTTATATAATAAAATAACACAAGCTTCAGTTGGTATGGCAACAGTAGTATTTTATAAAAACCACCAATACTTTTGCCAGTTTCACAGGTGGTAGGGTAGCACATTTCAAGGTCATTGAGCTGTAGAAAACTGAAAAGTGTTATAGATATTACAAATACCATAAGGAAAAAACTAAGGGGGTGCCCCGTTTTCTAGGATGAAAATGTTTTCCCCATACAAAAAATTGGACCACTCTAATGAACATACATTAATTTAAATTTACCTATTTGAAACCACTTCAGTACCCAGCAACTTCTTAAGTAGCTACTTGGACTTTTACCCTTTTAATTCATCGCTTCCTTGACGCCTGAAGGCACTTGAATAAAAACCATTCATTTCCAATGTCATGTACAGCAGTTAAAATATCATCGTTCAAAGTACAAAACCGCGTATCGTCATTCTGCAAAACCAGCTAACTGACATTTGCTGCCAAAAATTGGATTTGCTCACACAAGCTCTTGGCTCAATACTTATCAAATCAATCGTCGATTGCTTTATACAAAAGAGGACCATTTTGAATTATGAGTGTTTTTAATCTCTAGAAAATAATTTATGCGACCTCACATATGCGGTTTTGCATTTTGCTGATACGCGGTTTTGTACTTTAAACGACGATATGTACTTGCATTTCAGGTATTTCGTTTGACATTTTTATTTGTTGGTTAAACTTTTAACCTTCGCTGCAAATTAATTTCACTATTATTTTCTTTCATCTCACTTGTTCTAAGTATGCATGTCCAATGGTAATAAACCGAAATGTCACAAGTAATTAGTGCTTAGTCGCATTTAAAATACGTAATTAAATAAATCTGTCGTAAATGAAAGTGCCGGTTTTTTAAGCGAGTGGGAGGTATACTTGTATGTATACACTTTTATATATACACACGGATGATGAATTTCCGTGGAGCACGTAACTGAACTAACATCCATCGTCATGCAGTGAAAAGTATGCATGTATGTGTATGTGTGTGTGTGACTGGCATGTTTTCAGTGCTAAAAATTTAATCAACACGGTTTGGTCACGTACTATTTTTATACATAATCTCGTAGGCGAGGTAAAAGGTAGTCGGTGCGGTTTTTTACCATTTTAAAAATATTTTCACTCACCGAGAGTTTCGTGTGGGGTGCAAGTCGTTTCAAAAATTTCTAGAATTGATACGGTAACATGTGCGCCACTGCTTCATTTAGTATAACATGCGGTGCCATGCCACTCATTCCTATTTATAAGATATCTTCAAAATAGATTCTAGGTCACCAGGAGCCAGTTACATGGCAGGCCATATCTACGCTGCTATGGAGGTTAGTCTTAGGACCTTAGCCAATGCCTCAGTAATTTCCTGCTGGGAACGAATTCTGGGTGGCGCAAAAAGCTTCCTTAAAAGTAGCTACTCATGCAGCATCTTCACTGCCCCAAATTTTATTTTGGACACTAGCGTCGCAAAATAAGATCAAATCGACATTTTGGTTTATCCAGTAATTCACAAGACCGCATTCGGTGGACATGGCACCGATAAAGAATCATATGGAAAATGCACAAAGATAGCAAGAAAGTTTTTTCAAGCATAGTTGCATAGAACGTTGGAGCCCACGCCCGAACTGATTCTACCTTTGCTCACCGGCGCTTGGCTGGAAACCCTGTTTTGGAGATGCCATATAGTTCCGCTCGCACTCTCGATAGCATAGTAACACACTTTTGAGTGATATCGTCACCTTTCGAGTGAACATTGGTGCAGGTAGAATGGGGCAAAGACAGCAGAAGTTTGCTTCACCCCCAGCGAATTTGTGTATTCTTGCAAACCGTAGAGGACCACTAGTTTCCATGGGAATAACCTCCGTATCTTGGTATATGCAGAGGCAGGAGGACTACTGTCAGTCGCACAATATGATTTCTCTGTTGCCAAATGGAAGCCAAACATATGCCTTCGCCGAACGATCGATTTATAATTACTGCTTCCCGACACATGCCCCTTTCCGACTTGGAAGAAGAGTGAAGAGCTAAAATCACTTATCTATCCTCTGCGATGCGCTCGTTCGTTTTAACGCCATTCCGGTCACTCGCATTAGGGGATTTTAGTCATATTCTACGACAAGAATGGCTGCGGGTATGTTCTGAAATCTGAACCGGTAATTGGTTGAAATACCTAATTTTAAGGTGTTTTTTTTTGTTCTTAGAAATCGACTTTTGCAAATGACCGAAATAATCACACATAATAATCCGAAACGGCATTAAAGCCACGGCAAACATACATTGAGGGAAATAATGCATAGTAAAAATAAATAATTTATATTTGATTGTCGTTTAAAAATGTTCGTATTAATATTTTCATACCAAATTTTAGCATGTACGTATTTAAATGTCCGCATATAAGTATGGATATGTAAAGTTTATTATTATTAACGAGAGAAAAATATAAAATTTTGTTTTCAAGACTAACTTATTATTTCTTAATTCATTCCAGCAAAATGCCGCAGAAACATATATTTGATAAGGAAGATACCTGTTCCATAATTAGTAAGAAAACTTGATCAAAATCTCAAATAAATTTTAATTTTATAGTGTACACCAATTCGTAATACAGTTTTTCTCAGCTCAGCCATCAAAACCAACTTATCTCTAATGAATATAAAAAACAAGTTATGTAAAACTCTAAAATACAAAAACAAACTTAAAAGTA
This sequence comes from Rhagoletis zephyria, assembly GCF_001687245.7. Lineage (NCBI taxonomy): Eukaryota > Metazoa > Arthropoda > Insecta > Diptera > Tephritidae > Rhagoletis > Rhagoletis zephyria. The sequence continues at coordinate 16,214 of NW_016166746.1, read as the reverse complement.
TAAAAACTGAAGCCCACAGGCGTGCTTTTAGGGAACGTATTCAACTAAAAAGAAAATAACAGAAATAAGCAACATAAAATTGAGTGCAAATCGTGGTTTTATAACCCTTACTTCCCTTCGTCATTTATTGTTCTTTGTTTTTTTTTTTATATATATATATAATTTTTTAGCAGAGTGCAAGAAGAAAATGGCACCCCAAGGCATAGTTGATGGCAGTGAAGGGCTTGAGATTTATGTGAACAACAGCAGATTTGCAAATGAACATGAGCGAAAGAAAGCTTGCAAATATGTATGTAAATATGTTGCTAACGACAGCGAGACCTATGAGTAATTGAGGTTATTATATTTTAAGACACTTGTGGAAAAGCTTAAAGTACATAATAGCGGCAGTATCACAGCAAGCAACAACTGGGTTACGTATACGCCGTGGGTACCGTACCGATGGCGGTTATTAAAACTTTTTACTATTTGTTATTAAAATTAAATATTTTTATGCGCAATAACTTTAGAATGATTAGTCTCAAAAATCTAATAAATATAATTTCATTTAAATGACGTACATCAAATTTGCAATCAACTTATTTTCAAATAGCACAAATACTTAATTGAAGAAGGCACTTCATATATTTAATTCTCACATTTCATATTTATACCATAAACGACTACTTACCCTCACCCATTTCATTCACTGCAGTTGCTGTCATTCAAAAATATCAAACACTAACACAGCTTCACCGCAATGGCACACATTCAAACGACATGCAATTATATTTATCTTATGAAATAAAATTAAATAAGAAAATTCACAAGCGCATTTACGAGCATAGCTATTGCATGTCAGCACATTATAGTTCATATGGGAAAAAAGTTATCAGCATTAGTGAGACAAGTGCAGTGCAAGTTTCGATGTGCAGCGTGAGCACTTAAGGCTGAGAAAAAAAACAAGATTTGTCTGCATGTTCGCTTCGAAGACATTTTCCAATTTATTTTGTGTCTACGCAAAAAACATTGAAGACATTTGACAAAATAGTTTGGCGTTTTTCGCTTGTGTATGCATTACATACATACGCTTCAAAATGCGCTGAACTGCACAAATATATGTATGTACATCCGAGTTCAACTATAAATATATGGAAACTTATTTTGCGCATAACCGATGGGCAAAATCATTGGAAAATATTGTTCAATGAATGGCAGGCGGATTTTCTTTGCATTGGTTGAGCTTCGAATGCTGACCATGGTAGAACCGTAGATATATTATGTTATCAAATTTTTTCTCAAAAGACACAAACATCCATCGCACTTGCGCTTGACTTTAATTCTAAGATTATTTGAATCAGCTTTGTCAGAAATCAGCATGGGAAAGAAAATTTTTGGAAGATTTTTTATATTCAATAGCTTGGGTTTTCCAGAGACCACAACTTCACAACTGCTTCATAGTAAATATCACCCAAAGTTTAATATTTTTCTAAGACTCCGTTCACATGACATGCATTCAACGCTTGTTTTTATAGCGAGCTTGCAACTGCACGCATTTTCTTGCAAGTTGTAGGTGTCCTATGTGAAGCGCCCTCATGGGAACGGGGTCTAATATATATAAGTTTGTTTCAAATGTTTCGCCTTTGCTTTCGATAGTGTTATGGTTATACTGTACTGGATGTAAGAAGACGGACAAATTTATAATGCGCGCACATTAAATAGACTTCCATTACCGACGTTAAATATATCGATAAGTTCATCAAACACCTTGTGCTAAACGTGTGATACACCATTAAAGGTTGTAGAGAAAATTTTTTCAAAATTGCACTTCAGCCGCTAATTGGGTTCTGAGCTATGCTTATTTCATTTATTCGGAAAATATTGTATTTACCGAAAAACTTATGTTATTTTTGCGCCCGGGCCCAAGGCACTACCACGGGGCTTAAATCTTGAGAACAAGCAGTTTTAGGGAGTACCGTGTGTGGGAGCAATTTTAATGTTTTTCTCGGAGTGAAATTTTCTCTCTGAAAATGTTTTCATTTTTCCTCCAAATCGACACAAGGACTATTCATCTGTTTTTCGTATCATGAAGGGGTGTTCATTTTACCTCTATCAATCGTTGTGACAATACTGTGCGCTTACTTACAGATAGATTTCTTGTATCCAAATATTTAACTAATACCCCAAAATTTTATTTTTGATATCTGTCAAATTCTTAAATATCAATCCATAGATAAATACATAAACAAGTTATTCCAACCTCCACGCTGTTAAGTATCCTAATGATAAGGGATTCAGATTAATGGTGATAAGTCTCTATAATCCCATGTAAATAGGCTTCTCAACTTTCCCGGTGATTTTTCTTGTAAGCAAACAATTCTTTTCTTTATCCCATAAACCTTACTTTATGTTCAAAAACATTTTTTGTTTTAAAATGTTATGTAGTTTCTAAATAACCACCAATAGAGAAAGAGAGAGAGAGAGAGAGAGATATGTTTAAGTACTGGTATGTATACGTGTACACTAGTGCGGATCGGTCCCCATAAAGTAAAGTTTTTCCAGTCCACCCCTAGGATTAAAGATATTTTGAAGGCGATCCCAAAAAAATTTTTGGGCTATTTACTTTTTTTGACACTATGTCGCCATTTTAAGTCCGATTTTAATGAGCCGTACAGCGTTGTTCATGGCTTGGAAGCCGCCACAATTCTTACCTTAATCATTTTTTAATCCGAGTTCAAGATTCTAGTAGTGACTGTCGGTATCTCGTTTCACATCATACCTAAATTCCAATTTTTTTTAGTCTGTCGAAAAGGCCTTTAAATTCTGTGAAACTTTTTCTTTAACAGTAACTACTTTTGTTCATAACTAAAAAAGTTATAAAGGTTTCAAAAATGCAAATATAACCCTGTGTTAAATTTGGCAATTATGCCAATTTTTTTTTTACTAGAATTGGCAACACTGGTGACTATTACTTTTAATTAAATGTTTTTTGTTTATGCTTACTCAATCTGTTATCTGACAATACTGTTATCACCTGATATTTGCATGCTTCTTTTGTTGTCTTCTCTATGACAAATTCTTGCTTTTTCCTCTATTTATGTAAAAATTATAGTTTCGTGCATTTGAATGCATTTTTTTAAAGCTTTGATCTGCAATCAATCAATCGGTTTTCAGCTTTCGCAAAGTAAACAACGTAGATTAAATTGTGGTCTTTTAAAGACAAATAAAGAAACAAAAGTGAAGTGAAGTAAAATCAAAAGCAAAAATAAGTTAAAAAAAAATCACAAAATGCCGTTTGAAGCGTGTGATATAGAAAAAAATAAATTACCAACAAACCAACAAGTGATGCAATATTTTTTACATATAAAGAAAAATGGTGTATCAAATATTAAAAAAAATCTAACTTTAGTAAAATATATGCATGTGATTACAAATATGGTTTGTGAGTTGTGGAAATATACAAACATTCCGATAGTATGTAAAACTACAATTAGAAGGTATTTGAAAAATCTTCTGATGTCAATAAAGATATTGTTAAAAACCCAAGTAAATATGATAGTAACGAGATGTATTGGAATAAATTGTTCGAAATTTCAAAATGCAAGTGCGGCATTGAAAAAAATTCCGAGTGCTTATGTTCCGAAAATGAAAAAATTCCACCAAATATGGTAGCATTCTTTATCGATCAGAGCGGACCAAGGCTTTTAACCTTTGATGATATCCACGTTGATAACATGGAGATCGATATGATCGATCAAGGTTCAAGCATTGCCGGAGTAAATCAATCTCCTTTTACCGTTTCATATGCACCAGGTTCAAGTGAAGAAACTGGATCTGATGATGAAAATAATGACGTATCGCCGAACGAAGAGCAGCTGAAAGTATCAAACATACCGCTTAATAATTATGCTGTAGCTTTAGATCGCACTAATACTTCGGATCGCACTGGATCTTTACTTGCAACAACATTCATAAAAGATTTAAAACATTCGATTGCTAGAAAAGCGAGCAAAGATTATGAAGGCATTAGTGAAAGAGCCTGTAAGTTTTTTATCTATTTACAACATTCAAATTTGTAAATAATTTTTTTAGGTTGTAAATGGTTATGAGCCAATTTATATGGGACCTATGCCAGAAAATGTAGGCGACTGGAAAATCCGCGACGACCAACTGTACCTTTATCGTATGTTTCTAGCGATTAACAATGGTTCCTGCGATGATAAACTAGCTAAGCAGAATCCCGGACCTGTAAGTACAGCACGGTGGTTGACAACAGCATCCAGATTGCTTCGCCTTTATGTATCCAAGAGGCAGCCTTCAGAGAATTTGAAAAATTTAGTGACTTTCGTTGTCAAGGTTTATGCACCTTTCTGGTTTCTCGTAAAGGGCCAACCACAGTCCATACACGGAAGTCGTCATATTTTTAAGTACATAGTTTGGATTCGAGAATTACCATTTAATATTCAAATGATAATTCGTCCAATTATTGAACACAATAGCTATTACTTACATTCCGAAAATATTCAACTGGCTATGATAACCGATCCGGATCAAACCATACGATCTCAGGGCTATGAAATTATAAGGACTGCTCGGTGTAACCCACCCGCAAAGATTAGAGAGTTCCGCGTTCCAAAACATCAAATTAATTTCGATGCTGATGTATATACAAACATACTAAAGTGGGACAATATACAAATAAGCGAGCCACCATGTCTCCATTTTTATACAGACGAGATATTGGAACGTTATCAATTTTCGGATCATGAAATCATTGAAATACCAGGTAGTAATCTTTAAAAGTTTAAACACATACTTATAATAAATAAAAAATTATGATTCATTTTATAGAATTTCCATGCCATTCCCAAAATACGGAACGTTTTGTGCGTGTTGTAAGTGAATCTGCTGATAAAGTAACAGATGAAAAGCGCATTGGATACATATTAGCAAAGCTTAAAAGTCGCGAACAGTATAGCAAGCTTGAGTCCCGCCAAAATTTAATATAAATAATATATAATATAAATAAGCAAAAAAAAAAGTTTAAAATTATAGCCTAGTGTAATTAAAAAAAAAATAGTGAGAAGAGAGAAAAAAAAATAAAAAATTAAAATATTATCATAGAGCAAATTGAGTAAGCATAAACAAAAAACATTTAATTAAAAGTAATAGTAACCAGTGTTGCCAATTCTAGTAAAAAAAAAATTGGCATAATTGCCAAATTTAACACAGGGTTATATTTGGATTTTTGAAACCTTTATAACTTTTTTAGTTATGAACAAAAGTAGTTACTGTTAAAGAAAAAGTTTCACAGAATTTAAAGGCCTTTTCGACAGACTAAAAACAATTGGAATTTAGGTATGATGTGAAACGAGATACCGACAGTCACTACTAGAATTTGAAATCGGAGTAAAAAATGATTAAGGTAAGAATTGTGGCGGCTTCCAAGCCATGAACAACGGTGTACGGCTCATTAAAATCGGACTTAAAATGGCGACGTAGTGTCAAAAAAAGTAAATAGCTCAGGGGGGGCGTGGCAAAAAAAAAAATTTTTTTTGCGATCGCCTTCAAAATATCTTTAATCCTAGGGGTGGACTGGAAAAACTTTTTTTGTCGATCCACCCTAGTTAACACTCTCCATCTGTCGTACACTTTGACATCACATTACATATATTGTAAGTACAAATTTTAATCTAAAATTCAAATTAAATTAATCAGTTGCTACATATTTCATTGCACACTTATCACACATGAAATAACCTAATATGTTTATACTTAGATATTTCTTTATCATTTTGCTTAAATGCGGTTTCAAATCACACGTCTATGTATAACCACTCAAGCGTACGGAACAAGTAATTTATATCAGTCCGAATCGATTACTTTTGTACTTGAGAGTCAAGTGAACATATTTACATGCATACCATTTATTACTTCATATGAGACTTTGCTTGAACATACTTACATATATACCTAATAGCTCAACTTAAGCCAAGAATTTATTAAGTTTTTCAAGTGAAAGTTCCTTAGCGGCGGTTGGTTGGTTGGGAGTAAATTGGCAAATTCAACGAAAATTGCACACGTAAATGGTTGGGGCTGTGTACCCGACATATCTTTAAGCGCGATGTCTTAATTTTTTACTCTAAAATTTTTATTCGTTCATAGTAAACCTGAAAAATTAAACACACTGCAACTATTCCTATTCGTCACTTCGTCTTATAATTTGGAAATATGATTATGGACCGTGAAGTGCATCTACGGATATGGGTATGCTTTTTAATTTAATATATGTAAATATGCATTATGCCAAAGTAACGTCCAAAGTCATGGCAATTAAGTATCATTGTTTTACTTTTATTAAAAATTCCACCTTCCTTCTGTATGCCAGATTTTGCATGCCTTAGTCACTTATTATTCACTAATTTACACACACACGCAATGCAATCCAAAGACTTTCGCCTAATGTTATATTCATATGCAACATGAGGTACCAACAAAATGAACAATTAGTTTGAACACTCCTTTCTGATGTAATGTACGTGAAAGCTTGCGTGTTAAAACTTAAACCATTTTATTAAAAATTTCGCTTTAATAAACCTTTAACAGGTGAGGTGTTTGCACTAGATTAAAAGTTACTCATACAACGTGGCGTGACTTTCAGTTGAATACTTGGGTTTTATTTAATTTATTCACCTACGTTATTTAGGAACACTAATTGAGCTTAAATTAGAGACAAAATATAAACTAAAGCTAAAAATTTTATATTAACTGAAATTATACTGTAAAAAGCACAATAGCGAATATGTATACTGGAATAGAAATATTTTTAATATCAGAACAGGGTGATTTATATAGTTTTGGTTAAAGCCTGGACGGTCTTTTATAGAAAAAGAACCAAAAAAATTTAGTTTGAAAAACATTACGAATATTAAAAAAATCAACACGTGGTCATTTGTTTGAGTCACTGTATGTATGTGCACTACGGTGGGTAAGTTTTTTTTACTATGCGGTTATGGCATAGGAGTATCTTAAGTGAAATTCTGAGCATATTTGCCGAAGATACCATGCGTCTAAAATCAATTTAGAATTTTTTCTAAATTGCGACATAGATTATTTTCCTTTGCAACGTTTTATTTTGCTGCAGTGCCGCAAAGTAGAGTTTGATTTTTTTACAATGACATGTGATAAGTAGTTTTTTGACATGAGGAATCCGTTTATGGATATATATATTTTTCTTGAAGCATGCGCCAGAAGAATGCTATTCTCGAAACCATTCTAGGGACTCAACATCTTCCCCCGATTCAACCCATGAACAAATTAGCCAAACTAAAGATGGGCGCCCTATTCCCTGATATCTGCTTATTCCAGTGACTGCACCGAAGACGGAGGCTCATTCAGTACTTTAGCTCGTATTTAATTTTGTAAGTCTACCGTGACTAGTACCACCTTTTGGCCTCGAAACATTGGAAATTGATTTTGAATCCGTCTTCTCAATGTTTGTTGCCACTGCAGAATAGACCTGTTCATATTTTCAATTACTTTTTCATTGAAGACAAATTTTACTTGACCAAAGGAATGCCTCAAAAAATTACGAAATTTTAATTTAACTTCAGAAATCTTGTATAACAAGTAAATTATCTTTCATCTAGTGTATACGTGGTTAGTGCAATAAGTCCTTATAATTTACACTAAATTAACTCTCGAAAAAATGCCGGAAATTGATATTAAATTGATTCAAATCAAACATCTTCTCTGTGGCCCGGATTACTAATTCTTTTTGAGTGTATTTATTTGTATGACACAACAACCCCTTCTCTTAACTTAGCCAAAAAGTTTCTTGCTTTTCATTCTCTAGGAGGCTAATTCACTGTTCCCGAAGTAATTTTACTTTTATCATTTAGAAGGATTTAGGGGATATGAGGCGAAGTATGCTCTACCTTACCGAGAAAAGCGTTCTCATAAAGGCACATGAGCCTTATGCATGGAAAATAAGCAATTGCTTTTTCTTAAATTTTCAAACCTTTTACTTATATTTATTTGAATAATTCGAATAAAAGTTCTGAAATTTTAAGCAAACGTAATTGCTTAGTTTTTATTCATAAGGCCCATTAGCTAGTATTTATGTTTTTAAGTTTTTTTCACTATACGCTTGTTCTTACTAGGAATTGCTCCTGATTGGCGATTTTCTTCTCTTAATTTTCCACTTTTGAAAAAGTTCATAATAATTTTTGAATATATGTAAGCACGATATCATTTCAAATTTTAACCCCGTATAACTTATTCTGCTGGCAATACAAACTGTTTTTTTTTTTAAAGAGGTAGTTCCAATTATAACGATAAGCCATAAAACAAAATCGCCATAGAATAATAAAAAAAATTCATTTCCACTTTAGCGTAAACTGAGATTAATATAGTAAATATAAAAATGATAAACCTCTTTACTCACAAAATGAAAATCATTATTATTTAAAACTCTTCATAAAACAAACTAATTTTGAATAGATGGGGATGTCTGGTAAAAAAAAAAAAAACTTTGTGCGCCTTGGTTCTTGTCTGTATAAAATGGGGATTTTCAAATCATCATTAAAATACTGGCCAACATTTTCTTTGGTTTATGGAGAGTACGCACGGTTTTAAAAACTATCTAGCTTCGCTAGATAATCCAGGCAAAGCCATTTATATCTGTTGTCTGAGATCACCTCAATCTTTCAGATTTAATTTAAGACTTTTCCAAGCAATTAATAACACTAGTAAAGAGCAGTTGCAACCGGATCTCAATAGATTGAAATTTTATTTGCGAAGAACATTCTTCGATATTTAGTTAGAGCACCTCATACTTCAACAGATCACTGCTTTCCCCGAAAAACAAATCACAAGCAGTTCGCTGACGACCTTAATGTTGATCTTAGAATATTCAGATTCAGTGCTGATTGTATCACTTCTCTACTTGCATCATTTTGAATGCATTTTAGTGCCGATTTTCTTAAGTGCGAGCATACTTCTTTTGTTTTCAATAGATTTATTTTCCTCACAATTCGAAATAATCAATGTCACGTATACGCCCAGTTGCACTTAGTACTGTTTGCCTACAACCACTTCTAAAACATACAAATTTACTTAGTTGTAACACATCCTTAAGCACCTCCTTGCACAATGCGGAGAGCATATTTTTCGCCCGAGTAAAATTCAAACTAACAAAGGAACGTGCCCTCTGAGTGAACTTACCGATTATGAGTGTTATTTGCACGCACAAAAACACAGTCACACATTTACAATCTTCCATATGTATGTACATTGTACATATATGTATATGCGTGCATGCCTATGCACTTGGCCAAGCCGACATTGTGCATTTGCATAAGTACTTATGAATGCGCACTTACATGCATATTGCATGACATTGAAAAAGAAATTCAACAATTTTTGAACATCGCCGCCGCCACGTTCAAGGGCGCCTTGACAAGGCATTGAAAATTATTTGCAAGTGAATGCTTGTTATTGAAGGAGAAAAATGCAGTGGCGCTGGTCGGGTATTATAACATTTTGGAAAGTGTTACTATGAATGTGTTAAGTGTGATTGTATGCCTGTTGGCGCGTAGCTGAGTTTTATCGCCGTTTCGCCGCGGGTATACAAATTACACTGCACTAATTTCTTCCACGCCATTGATTGCGGAAATGCATTGAAGCAGCGGTAGCACGTCGGCGCGTCGGTGCAGGCGCTAAAATGCACTGGTTGCCAGCGGCTGCTGCGAATGGCAAGCGGCATTGCTGCGTGGTGGTCATAAAAGAGTGCAGTGAGTGCTGCATAAATTATTGCCTTTTGGAGGGATGGTGGGTGGTGGAAAAATATATTTTTGTTTTTTAATTTATGCGCGAATCGTCATTGTATTTTTTTAAGGTTGCATTTAATTACAATTGCGTTTGGCATTTTCTGCGTTTTATTTATTCGTTTTGAAAGCAGGTGCTCAAAAAAATAAAATATTAAATTGCATTTTTATAGCATTTCAATCAATTAGATTACAGATATCATTGGTATTTCTGTTAAAAACTAATTTGCCTTTTTTTACAATTACTTGAATTTTTTTATTGGAAATAATTATTTTCATCATTTAAATTGATTGTAAATAAACTAATTATGATGATGTTATAAAAAAAAAAAAATCACCAAATCCTCGCCTGAAAAAAGCAGTCATGGAAATTGTATCTCCACACAAAGTACGTATGTAGGTCAACAGCTGCTGTATATTTATTTAATTACACAATCTTTATATCCACCTGCTGTTCAAGTGCAATTAAATAAGCTGTAATTAATGACGACTGAACATTTGACACTGTGTTAAGTGGTTATGTGAAAGCCACGAAGCAATGCTGTGGCAATGCGCAATTTTCGAATTTGTTTAAATCTCTATGGAAGATTTGCAAGAATATCTGCACGCAACATTCGATGGAGTGTTTTAAATTGTGATGGTTTTTTTTTTAAAGTCGGCACTTTTAAACAATTTCCACAATATTACAAAAAATTACTTCTTCGTTCAATTAATATAGAAGCGATATATCACACTGGCTTGTTCCTCAGAATAGTTTCCAAGTTGGATCACTCAAAAGCAGAACGGTAAAGCGAAAATTCGAGCTTGAGGAGAAGAAATATAGCGGCCTCGCTATTACAATTTAAGCTGAAACCATCGTGTAATAATGAATTTAATTATTTCTCGGAAAAACATTCATTAGACAGAACTTATTTTTTCGCAATGCTGCAGCTTTCTTAAGGAAAACGCCTAATAAATAAGTTACCTAAGTTTCAAAGGTCAATATTTAAAGCAAACAAAATCTATCGCACCGTAAGTACTAAAGGGAATAAATTAAAAAATTTAATTTTGTAAGACTTTGTTGCTTTTTCAATTTTTCCTAATAAACAATCGTGGTACAAAGCTCAATAAAAATATTAAAAATAAAATGTTAATAAGCCACAATAACATTAAACATTTTTGTATACTTACAATATGTGTCTGTCGTTAGACGATCGATGGTGTCTTGTTTCAATTTTGAACTCTTTTTACCCATTGTGGTGGCGGTGCGGCTGACGGTTTAGATTCACAACACGGAGTTCGCTTAACGTCGGGTTATATAGAAGACTCTTCGACTATATAAAATAGGTATAATTTTTCGGAAGAGTTAAATATTAACTCCGAACTTTTGATAAATTTGTGTTCTTTCTTCTATATATATTCGTTGTTTTTATGCGCTCAAGAATTTTAATGTGAAATATTCAATTAGGGAAGATACTAGAGGACTTGCAGGTTTGATAGTTTCTACGTAGCATTTGTCATAATTGCTCAAACATCTTAAGCGTTGCACTGGCTGGATTTCTGAAAAATTAAGAAAGAAAAATAAAGAGTTAGCAATGTAGTTAAATATATTATACTTAGTTAAATAAAATCACTTGGCATTTATAAAATAACTTCGCATACTAGCTCATAAATATAAGAATTACATAAAAACATTTTCACTTAAACGTTACCATAAATATTTGATTTAAATAATTTACCCTTCTGAAATTACAAAATAGTATTCCTCGTGCTTAGCCACTAAATTTTTTAGAAGCCCGCTGCAGCCTCTGTTTAGGGCATTGCTTAGTTTAGCTACGTAATTTTGTGGGTACTTTAACGTCAGTTTACTTCGTCAATAATCAGATACGCCTTTGTGGCGCTTCAAAATATGTTTATTTAGAATCACTTAATGGGATTTTTTTTAAGTTTCATTTTCCCATAAAGTTGCAACAGTCACAGATTGGTTAAGTCTGGTGGGTCATTGTCTATTGTGTTAAGATTTGTTTATATCAACGAACCAAATACTTTGGAAGCCTTAGATGGCAACGCTGTGCGAACCATTGCAGAGATGTGGCCCCCATTTCGTGAAAAAATTATCCAAAATTGGATTTTCGAAATATCATTGCAGGGAGTGACGTTAGCTTATACCTAAGACCCCTTTCATACACGTCAAGTCTTGCTTTCAAGTCTGCTCGGTTAGTAGGCGTAGGAGGTGAGACGAGAGGGGAAGAGTACATTCGTCTCACCTCCTTGGCCAACGAAGGAGCAGACTTGAAATCAGGACTTGACGTGTCTGATCTTTAACGTGTTTAACTTTAGTCTGTTTATGCGAGCACTAGTTCTAGCTGTTAACTGTATATTTTGTTCGAAAAAAACTAACTTCTTTTGTGCGGCGATAGCCGCAAAAAGGTAAGACCTGGATACCTCTGCAATACATGTCAACTAACTTGTAACTAACTACTTTTCAACATAAAATATTAATAAAAAAAAAACGTTTTGTTATTTTTTTTTGTTTTGTTTTACATTTTTAATTATTTAATTTATGTATATTCAACACTGCATGTTTGTTTACACATTCTGCAGTAGGTGGTCCTATATTGGAATTCCGTCAGTCATAACATCAAAATGATAACATAAATTTTCGAACTTCATTTTATTTGTCCTGAACTCCAAAAACAATTTATGAGTGCAGAAAAAAATGTAGTTAAACAAGTTTTTGCATGAGGACTTTTAAATAGAAACTTGTAAAGAACTGCGATTGGCTCTGCAACACTCCTGCAGGACTTTACAACTTAAAAAAAATATATTTATAACGTTAAACATTTCAAAGATGTCAAAAATATACATATGTTAATATAATACATATAAATATTCGCAAAGACTCAAAAAAAGCGGAAAAATATCTTAAAATTTATTTTTAATGTTTTTATCGAGTTTTGTACCATGATTTTTTATTAGGAAAAATTGAAAAAGCAACAAGGTCCAAGCGATAGAAGTTATAGCAGCTATTTCGGAGATCACCACATCTCCTCATCAGACTTCTCTTTTTCTAGGCTTCAGCAGGGATCGAACCTCTTTCAATTTTTCTTAATAAACAGTCGTGGTACAAAGCTCAATAAAAACCTTAAAAATAAAATGTTAATAAGCCACAATAACATTGACAAATACTCTTAAAATTTATTTCTATCAGTGCCTAATAAAAACAGTCCTCCAATGCTCTATTTATTTTTTACAAGTTAAAATTTGTTTTTCGAAGAAAGCGGCATGGTATTTTACCCACTTTTTTTTCGAACTCTGAAGACAAAAAAAAAACAGTGTGGATTTGAGAGAGATTATAGTCACTCATAGTTTCCCTCAACAAATAACGCTTACAAAAACCAAAATTTCGAAAGTTTAAAATATCTCGGATTTTCGAACTTTATTTTTTAAATATTACAAAAAATATTATATTTACCAAAATGGTTCTGATCTCGTTTTAAAGGTGATATTTGAAAAAAAAAATATATATAAAATATGTAAAAAAATTTAAAACTTAAAAAAATTTTGAAATTAAAAAAGCCTAAAAACAAAAACACATATAAATTTTGCGATAATTTTTTTTTATACAATTCTTCTAGATTTTAAAAGATCCTAAAAATTTTCAAAAGGCTAATTTTAAAATTTGGAATTCTGCGTAACTTTAAAAAAAATTTTTTTACCGTTAGTAGAACTTTGTTATATAATAGAAGAAAATTTTTACAGAAATTCATCCAAATTGAAGATGGTCGATTCCAAACTTGATCGATTTTACATGAATTAGTTGATACAGTGAAAGTATACACTAATCACAAAAAACGCTAAGAAATTAAATTTCCTTGAAATAATAATGAGAGATAGCACAAAACAAAATTTAACCAAATAAAACACATACTTAAGTATATAAACAGTAAATTAAATTAAATATGAAATACAGTTGTAACAAGTAAGAAAGTCTAAGTTCGGGCGGAGCCGAACATTAAATACCCGGCGCAAGTATTAAATATATGTTTTTTCACCTTTCCGAAACCTTCCGCTAGATGGTAAGCCGGGGTGTATCAATTTTGAGTAAATTAGCGTCCTTCAATTTCGAAATATTGAAGTTTCAAGCATTTCTGAAATTTACCGTTATATGAGAAGCGGCCGTTATTTTAGTC
>NW_016166746.1:0-1600 GCF_001687245.7 Rhagoletis zephyria | reverse complement strand
AGTGAATTATCTTCAGTAGTTACTAAAATATCGCAGTTTTCGTATTTCTGAAAATTACCGTTATATGGGAAGTGGGCGTGGTTAAAGTCCGATTTCGCCCATTTTCAATAGCAACCCACCTTGGATTAAGGAAAACCTACATACCAAATTTCGTTGAGATATCTCAATTTTTGCTCTAGTTATCGTGTACACGGACGGACAGACGGACAGACGGACGGACAGACAGACATGGCTTAATCGATTTATTTTTTCATCCTGATCATTTATGTATACATTTGTCTATATCTATCTCGATTCGTTTTGGCTGTTACAAACAACCGTTATGTGAACAAAATTATAATACCCTTGTGCACAAGTGCGCTCGGGTATAAAAATTGCTCGGACCGTGGATTGAGCCCATGTCCTACCGAGTTGTAATACACAGCTCTGGTCACTCAGCTACCACAGCGACAAACTCACTTGCTCTGCGTGCTTACTGATTTGTTATTTTTATTATCAATTCACAATTGACAACAGCTGATCGTTTTGGTCAGTGTTGTCATCGAAAATGCCTCTGTTGGAGAACTACTAGCAGCAGGACTTAATTCAAATCATCTGCAGTTGATTCGCGAGATTATTCTGAACTAACGAGGCTGCTGTTAGTCTATGTTTTAAGGGTGAGTTCAAGTTGTTAATTTAGCTCTTATCATTTGTCTCTCATGACATTCATTCACCATTTTCTACGCTAAAAAGTTCACCCGCAGGAAGTCGTAAATAAGTGGGTAGTTATTAAGTTCAGTAGACACCTGCATTAAATGTTAAAAGCAGAGGCAGGGAAGTATTTTTTCTGTCCGTAAAACGAAGTATCTAATGTACTGCCTAACTTAAGCAGAAGACAATTTAACTTCCACTTTTACTTTAGTAAAATCAGTATTTCGGAAACAAGTATGGGTCGTTTCTGTGACCTGACCAAAGAAACGGCAGAACATATTCTCTGAGAATTGATTTGCAAACGCTACACGCAATCTCGCTCACCTAGGTGGCATTATACTGAGTCGAATTGAAATTTTAAATTAAAAAAACTGGTAAAGTTCTGAGATAAGAATAATTCTCCTATTGAATAAATGTACAATAGACAACATTAGAGTATACGTTATGTAATTCCAACAATTCCAAACAACTTTTCTTTTTCAAACAAAATAACTACTGAATAGCTTTAAAGCTTAGCTTTTAGCTAAGTACTATAAATATCTCCTTGTTTCAGAATTTCTAAAATAATTTTTAAGAGTTATGTACATTTAATTTTAGGTACATACAAACATCCATACATATGTAGCTTTTTGGGAACACAAATACAAAATCGTAACGATTTCATTCTTGTGTCCCAATGCTATCGGTATTTTTTTTTTAAAGCCACCCTAAATTTTATTACTACAAATTTTATCTACAATCCTGCTCACTCCCGCATTTCATTTGATTCTTATTCTTCCGTTCGCTTTAACTGTAAGCAGCTTTATGTACACTTTAATTTGGCTAATGCAGCTGCCAAGTATGTATGTATATGAACTTACCTAAATACATTTTTATACCTTTCATGAGCATGAAATGGTATTATAACTTT
>NW_016166745.1:21783-23313 GCF_001687245.7 Rhagoletis zephyria | reverse complement strand
TGTGTGTTGTATGTGAACAAAAACTTGGTATAAGAAAGTACAAAAAAAAACACAAAACAAACCAAAACACAGATACCCAGCATTTGTGTTAAGCCTTTGCCCAACTGCAGCATTCTTTATCAGCTCTAAACAACAACGACAACAAACGGCGCCACCACAGCCTTCGAAAACGGTTAACTTGAAAAGCCACACAGTCGGCCTTCTACTATTTGGCACTGCTAGGCGCGCTTTTTATTTTCCTTTGCTTTCTTTTTAACCGCTTGTCGTTTGTAAATTAAAAAAAAAAAAAGTATTACAACCACTAAAATTAGTCCGCGTTGCCAACCAACGTTGCTGACGCTGTCGCCATCATCGTCCGCATCGCCGTCGTCACCGCTGTCACCACAACTATGCGCCATGTCAAAACTGCGGCATTACAGGTCCATAGATCAGCCGTGCGCTGCGACCAACATACGCAAAAAGTTAGTTAGACAATTTGTTTGGAAATTAAATTAATTTTTTCTTATTCCTACAAAATCTTTTATCTCTTTTATGTCTTATAAACTGACAATTTTTCTCTTATTTTTAGTGCATTCGCTATGGCTTGCTATAAAATATTTTTAAGCTTTTGTTTGCAACTCTGCTACAATGGGACTTAAAAAGCTTTTTAAGGCCTTAGTTGCTATTGAAAAGCTTTATTCTTCACTTGCTTGCCTTCTTCTCTATCGATATGACTTGTCTACCTTAATGTGCTTTCCCGCATCTGTTTGTAGCTACTTTGCCATAAAATAGTGATGACTACTCCAATCATTTAAACTACATACATACATAAATGTACAAAGACATAGATTTATTTAAATAATATTTGGTTTATAAATTTTTATATAAAATAACTTTTTGTAGTTATTTATCCAACAAAAAATTATCCTAATAAAACTTACTAATTTATTATAAAAACTATTATATACATACATGCAGTGACTCAAACAAGTGAGTGTTTTTTAAATATTCACAATTTTGGTCAAGTTACTTTTATTTATTATTTTTCTATAAAAATATTTTCCAAAACCATATAACTCAAAGGTTCAAACTTTATATAAAATTTAGGAAAACACAAGAGATTTTCATCAAAATTTCATTTTATAAAAACTGGCATTAATTTATTTCATAGGAAATTCATGCTTATTTATTTGGAAGAAAGTGCAAAAATCTTGCAATAGAAAAAACTTATGCAAACATACTCTTCATGAGACTAAAATTGCGTGGGCTATAAATGTGCAAACCAAAAAATGTTCTAAAGACTGATTACAAAGTTTGAAATTTTGGTGAACATTTTTTGGAATTTTCCAAAGCTGTGTACTAAGTTTTAAGCTTTGAGTTCTATGGTTTTGCATAATATTTTTGTAGAAAAATAACAAATAAATTTAACTTGAAAACAATTGTGAATATTGAAATAAAATCAACACATGGTAACTTGTTTGAGTCACTGTTTATCGCTATAATTCTGCTGCAGTTAGCTTTCTTGGCATCTGGTTAACAGCACAATTATCA
>NW_016166745.1:0-9221 GCF_001687245.7 Rhagoletis zephyria | reverse complement strand
GGCCAATGCAGTTAGAGTGAGCAAGTGAAAATTAATATTGGGAAAAAATAACCTATAGAGTTTGTGTTGTGGCAAGCTATGCCATACTTTTATATACATACATATGTATACATATTGCCTGCTACTGAAATGATGAAAAAATATGGTGCGAGTCTACTGGCAAATTATTTCAATTCTTGATTGCGCACGTGTCAATTATGCTTGAGGCAGCAGAAAATATGTATTTATGTACGAGTATGAGCGCAACACAAAAAACAAAAATATTCTACCCGACGTGGTGTGAAAGGGAACAGTGTGGCGCATTTTCTTTACTCCAATTAAGAATTACCCCCAACGCTACCTGAAATCAGCATGATTTGCATAAATCACGCCAATCGTCATTCAATTTCACATTCGCAATCTGTATCATTTCATCCATGCTTATCATTGAGCTCACCTCACCTTACACGCTACAGATCTATGTACATTTGCCTTTCGCGCGCAATTGTCTCCTTGTTCCCATATGAGACCTTTCAACGCTTACATGCGGACATGCGGCACATTTGATTGCCATTTTTACTGTTCAACTCTCCATTGCTTATACTCCTGCTGCTCCTTTTCTGCGGCCTCCATAAATTCCAATGCCATTCTTTATTAGAAAAATACATAATTGATGCTTCAATATCATTGTGTTTAATTTTTGTCTTCGCTGAGATTTCATTTTTGCCTTATAACATTTCGCCTTAATGTGTTTCCATCAAATCAAATGTACGCCTGGAGGTATGCAATAATTTTCTTCCTTCTTTTTTTTTACTTTCCAAGCACTATAACACAAAACACAAATGCGTCGTATGTGATTTTTATGCATTTTTCATGCAATTTCCATACAGAATTTTTATGTTCGCTCGCAACTGGCACTTCGAATTGGTTGTTATGTATTAGCAAATATATGTAGTGGTATAAAAAAATATTTGTGCATGGCAAAATAAATTAATGCGAGCAGTGATTGTTCACTTGCCATGTATGCTGCAAACGTGCAGGAGATGTGACGGCAAATTAAGTTGTTAGCAAGCATACGGAAACAAATTTAGTGCTAAATCGTGTAGATAAAATATCCATACATTTTCTACAACATCTAAACAAATTTCTGTTGAACAAGCTCACAAGTTCTATGGCATCAATATGCTGGGAGTCATACCTCTGGAAATTATGTATATAAATCCAAGACTTCAAATCTGAATTTCAGTACGCAAATTAATCGCCATATTTCTATAGGCAATCCTGACGTTTTCACTTTAGACCACTGTCACACTTGCAAAGCCGTCTAAAAAGTCATATCTATGTACCTATATACTATACATAGTATAAAGGAAAGTCGAGATTTTTTGAGTACGCTAATCTCGAAAATTTTTTAACGGATTTGCGCGAGATTTTTTTTAATAGACTCTATGTCAATAGTAGAATTACCATTGATATTAAGAATTTTTATAGGGTTGCCAACTGTCTAAAACACTATAAGATCTTCACCATTCATTGGAATTCTAAATATAAGGCGCCAAATGATAGGGATTGGCCTCTAGAAAAGCACTAACGGAATTCAGTAGGGTTGCCACCTGTTAAGAAAATTACTACATTCGAACAATATAAGCGTAGGCATCAGCTCTGCTCTGTTACTTTCAAGTAAAAATGCTTAGGCTCTAGATGTACAATAATGTATTATTTTTTTTTTTGTGTGGGTTGCCACCATGTTTAAAGGTTATAAGATTTTCTCCGTTCGTTCGATTGCAAAATGAGGTACCAAATGGAAGGGCTTGCGCTTGGGTGTTCAATAATGCATTATTTTTTTGGGTGGGTTGCCACCTTTTAAAAAATTATAAAATTTTCATCGTTAGTTTTACTAAAAAATTAAGCACCAAGTGAAAGTGTATAGTCTCCGGATGTGCAATAAGCTTTTTTTTTAGATGGGTTGCCACTTATTCAAAAATTAATATCTCATGCGTACATACAAAATGTATTTTACAAAGTGTGATTGAATTTCACACAGCTTTCATTAGAAATGTACTACATTTTTTGACATTATAGCTCTTAAAACAAATACCCGGCGTGCTTCACTGCGCCTTAAAAGTATTTTTGTGTTGGTAGGTGCTCCTAAAACTCTTATAGCCTCTTTCATAGAAAACAAAAAAAAATTAAAATCTTTATGAAGGGAGATTTTTCAACAAATTTTCGATTTATGGAGCATTGTTAATATATTTTCGAAGGCATTTAGAAAGTAAGTAGAGTATCGACTTTCTTCTGGAAATTCAATTTATAATCTTATAGCTCGAGTCTACTTATCGCTAATGTGTACAAACTCAATATTTACCTTATTTTGTCAATTTAATTAATTAATTTTTCAAATAAGTGGCAAGCCGCTTCAAAAATATGTTCGACAATAAACTTACTTAACCCACTTTTGTTTAAAGCCAGTATTGTAATACATATTTCATTTACTTTATGAATTTAACTGAATACATATTTTCAAACAGGTGGCAACCCCCCTCAAAAATAAGTTTTGTAGTAAAATTTAATAACCCTCTTTAGTTTGATACCCATATTTCAATATTTAATTTATCTTATTTATTAAATTAAATTAAAATTTTCAAACAGTTGGCAACCTTCCACAGAAATATTATCGGCTGTAAGCCCACTTAAAGCTTTTTCTGTTGACAGCCATATTATGCATTTAGTTAAACTGCTATTTTCAAACAGATGGCAACTCTCAATTTTTTTCTATATTTTAAGTTAGACCTCAAGCGGACAGACAGACAAAAATTCTAAAAATTGTTGATTTGGCTTCCCCCATATTAATTTTTCCTTAATATTTATAATATTATAAATAAGCAAATCTCATTTTTGGCACAAATGTCAGTGGGAAAATTTCAACATTTTGTATGTATCGATAGCACTATCGTTATCGATAAGAAAACATGTACCGATATTTTTTTATGATATATATTAAAATTGTCTTAATAGAATCCTGAGTTACATACATTTTTCGATAAATGATTTGCTCTTATTTATCGATATCAAAAAATAATCGATGGAAATAATAAGATGTTTTTGTTATCTATGAACTTTTTAATATTATTATAGGTGTATTTCTTGTAAATAGATTTATCGATATTTTCATTGAAAAGCATACGTACAAGTACCGAAACCTTTTACTACATATTTGTTCGTAAAATTGTGGATATCCATAAAATCATAAACAATTTCTTTCGATATTATTTCCGATTTATTTATCGAGCCTTTTATATCGATAGCAATATTACAGTCTTTCGTTATTAATAGCTTTCTTTCTTGGAAAAAACGGCAATGGTGACTTGGCTAACTCAAAAGACTAACGTGTCTGAGACTACCTTTAGCTCAACAATACCTTAGTAGGTTTACCCTACTTCTCTAAACTGCGAGGGTTTCATTTGCATTCACTGTAAACTACTTGCGGAATATTTGACTGGATTTTCTAATAGAGATCTGAAAATTTCCTCGAAGACTCCTAAGTGTGTACTAATATTTCCTGTCACAATATCACTTTTTGCTACACTGCATTAGCAACAAAACCAACTTAGCCAGCCAATGAATCGCAGTCTACTCTTGGCATCTATACGTCAATTAGATCAACTCATAACTACTTAGATGCGATTCGCAGTCACTAAACAAAAGCAGACATAACTTGGCAAGCAACAAGCAAGCCAATTATAAGTGTCTAAACAAGTTGACTTGGCAGGTGGCCATCTAACGCTTAAACGTACAACTTGCAGCCAAGTCAGTCATCCAACCAACCAACCAACCAGGCAGTGGATAACTGCAATGAATTTGGCGTAAATGCGGCAAAGGCGTTTGAGTTGCGCCAAGCCAAATGTGATTTGCGCGCTAAGAAGAGAAACATCATGCAATGCAAGCTATAGTAGAGAGCGCAGAGGGAGGTGAGCGAAAGAGGAAGGAAACTTCTCAACACTACACTGCATTGCAAGTTTCGTCGCAAAACAACTTAGTAGTTCCGCCGCTGCCACTGCGCTACTACACTACTTGGCAACTTTTCAATTACAATTGTGTGGTAAATGTAGCGGAAATTCGGCAACGTTGTCCCTTCGCGTATGCCTCCTCTTTCTCTGCTGCTCACTGCTGAGTGGTGCATCACTTCGCACAAAAGGTGTGCAACGTTGCGTAGCGGCGATGAGTACCCATACGAGACCCAAGCGGCAACAACATTTTCACTTTGAAGAGGTGTCGAAGTGTGGCTCGTACGAATGCGTGTAGGAGCGTGAATGCAGTGAAGCAAAGAGTGGTATGCGGGCAGTGGGCGTGAAGGGTTTGGCAGACATGGTGTGGTGCAAGGTAAAAACTTTGTTGGAATTTTTGGCACTCACTGCGAGTTTCATTGCAGCACACAACCTGGCGCAAGGTAGAGTGGTCGACCCTGCCAATTTAAAGTCTCTTAGGGACTTGCTTGGTTGTTGGTGTTGTCGAAATGTGTCAAAAGCATTTTGCAAGTGGAAGCGTTTCACTTTAAAGTTTTTTAATTTTTTTTCTTATCATTGAGGAAGCCCTACATACTATTTCATGCTTTTTGCGTGATAATACTTTGAATTCAAAAAAAATATATATATAAATAAAAAAAATGTCCTGCTTTATATGACAATGCATAAAGAGGATGAAATGACTCTTCGTAGCAAATAAGCGCCCAAAGGTGAGCACAACGATCTGGAGGAGTTGAAAAAATTGTGATTTGTTTTTCTAAAATTTAGAATATGGCACGCATGATGCACTAATTGGAATTGGAATTGGAAATTTGCTTGAAAACCCTAAAAGTATGCAACAATTTTCGTGTGATTAAAACTCAAATTGACTGACAGAGCGCGATTATTTTCCAGACGCTAAACGTACAAAATCAAAGCGACTAAAATGCTCGACATACGACAAAATTGCGAGAAAACTGGTTTTTTAAGCGCCTAAAAATATGCAAGAATTTGATATGAAAATTTTGAAAGCAATGTGTTATAAAACATTTTTGGAAATGATTATACATACATCTAAATTTCTGGCTAACAAGAAGTATGAAGTCAAGCGCCTAAAACTATATCATTACTTTAGAATATATATCTTCAATACTCATGTTACCAAATTTAAGGTAAATTGTTAAAATGCAGCATAATTGATAATAGAATATTTGGCACTGTTAATTAAAATTCGAAAAAATGCGTTCATGCGCCTAAAAGTATGCAACGGCTTATGATTTTCGCATCAATCAGGATAGGACACGGGTTTCCGCACTTGTAATACATATTTTTATTATTCTACAACCACTACGTGAGCTAAGTTAGAAGTTAAAACCCTTAAGGTATGCTAAAAAAAATTCTATTAAACAGCAACTTAAATGGAAAATGATTTTTTCTTTTCAGTCAATTTCCATATAACATTCAAAAAACTTAAAATCAGTTTTCATTTGAATTGCTTTCATAAAATTGGCTGTAAAAGTCATAATTTTATTACCAAATGCTTGGGTTTATGGTAAAAAAATTAGTTTAATGTTGATGATGTCATCAACAAAATTGGAGTAAACATTCTTTGCAACAAGTAAATTCGAATTCGGCGATATCTAAATATCGATTTCTTTCGTGTTTACCAAAAAAAAATACTGCAGCTGCCTTTGCAAATCTCTGCTACTTGAAATAGAGCTGCAACGCCTGAAAGCATGCAATCGTTTTTGAATTAATTTTAAATTGAATGCAATCAGTGCGCACAACCTTTTGAAAATATCTAAAATACATAAATGGTCGTTATTTTAAAAATAAAAGCACTTCTTACACTACTTGCTGCAATTCAACAATCATTCGACATGCCCTTAAGTATGCTATATAAATTTCAAAGTGGGTTTTCGTGAGAAAAAGGAAGGCAGTGCAATCAGTTTTCAAAGGAGTGAATCAAAATGTTCGAAGCTGTTGATATCGAATACCTCAAAAAACGTGATCAAGTACCTAAAAGTATGCAAGGTTTTAATTTTTTATTTTATTTCTTTATGACCGTAGAAAGATAGGAATGCATGTGTAATTCTTTTCGAAATTTTTTTACCATAAGAAGATATCCATTAGTAGCAGCATTGCTTTGTACATAAAGGGCCTAAAGGTATGTAATGTTATCCTAAAGGTGCGTGCACGTAAAGTCCGAAACGTGTGTAAGTTAAATTTGCCAATTTTCAGTTGAAGGTATCAAAAATGTATACCTTGCGTAATAACGCAAAAAAACTGATAATTTATTGCGCCTAAATGTAGGCAAACTGAAAAAACATACCTCTAACTACGCCCTTATGTATGCGAGCTACCTGGATTTTCTTCTATTTTAATTTGCATTGTTCAATTTCGCCATTATATAAAAAATGAATTTGTAAAAGCACATAAAAGTAGACAAAAAGTGCATTACTGGCTGCAAGTGCGTCGTGTAACTAAATTTTATTTCAGAATATGAAAAGAAGTTGAACTCTAAGAAAAGTTATGCACATCTAACGAAAACTCATTTCTGCCTAAAAGTATGAATGGAGAAATCGTTCATTAAAAAGTGTTAGAATTCACAGCTTTTATTACATATTAATAACGAAATTCATTTCTGAAGCAGCGGTGAAGCATAGGTGTCATAGTTTGGCTGCACTTGAAAGTATGCAGCACTTTTATTATTTCATTTTCCCTTAAATAGAATGAAAATACGGACTCCAAAACCTGACACTGACCGGACAAAACATTGATTCCTGGAAAATATCATGTTGCCGCAACTTAAACGATATTACTTTCGTATGCATTCAGCCCACTTCCATAAAATTTACTAATAATGTCTATAACGAACTTCTACATTTGCACATTTCTAAAGTCAAGAATTTAATATTTGCTACAAATTTCAATATTACTTCTGTAAAATTCAAATCAATGCTAGCACATTTTCCCTTCTCCGCCCCCAAAAGTATGCAAACTCAATATTGAGTGCTGTAGTTTATTTATTCGGAAATCACACAAATATTGGTAATACAGCTTGCAAAATGATGTTGTGTCAATAGCAGAGCGCATGTCATGCAGAGCGCCTCAAAGTAGGCAACTTTAAATTATTAACTGCATGCGTCAGGCATTTTCAACCATCAAAATTGAAATTCGATTTAAATTTTTGTATTAGAGAAAATTTTTGATTAACATTTGCACATGTCGGCAGCGTATGCGCCTAAAATTAGGCAATACTAGATATATTATTTGCTTGGTTTTCGTGCATGGCAGTGAAGTATTAATTTTTTCGGCATCTGTGTAAAATTTATTGCTTTCAACAAATTGTGAAAAGCCTTTGGGATTTGCTTAAAACGGCCGCAAAGGCCTAGAAGTATGCCTTCCCTGGAATAACCTACACAGAAGTGCTAGTAATTGCTTGCTTTACTTGAACTCCAACCAAATTGTAAGATTTCATTGCATCGAAATTTATGCAATTTTACACCAGCAAGAAGAACATTCAATGCGCCTAAAAGTAGGCAAACTTAGTTACGAAAGTATACAAAATTAATGCCTTTTCGTAGCACGACGAAGTTTGTCTTCACTTAAAGCCTTGAAATTACGTTTTGTTTTTAATTAACTGATAATTAAATGGTAAGTAATTACTAGCGCCTTAATGTATGCTATAACTTTTAGATAAAGCGGTCTTTGGAGTTACTTACCTACAGCTATATTTCGTATTGCCTGCCACTCATCGAAAGCAAGCTGTATATGTTACATTTCATCTTAAAAGGCCCATATAATCAATGGCTCCTAAAAGTATGCTTGTGAAAACCTGACACATGTCTGTCCCTCTCCAACTCACTTACTTCTATCACAAATTGAAGGCATTTCTATTCAATTAATTTAATTAGTAAGTGTCAAATTGCACGCAAATCAAATTGAGCGATGTTGTTTGCCTAAAAGTATGCAATGGGTAACACAGCCTATATACACAATAGCGTGTCGCTGTCGAGTAAAAGAAATTGAATGAAATACCAGCCACAAGCATGCGTTGTAGAAAACAATTAAGAGTTATTCATGGGCTGGTTGTTAATAAAAGCGCCTTAGCATAGGCTACGCATACGAATTGCCATTGCTGTGAATACTAGCGCAGGCACGCCGGCTCTTATAACAAAGGAAATAGCAATTTATATTGTTATGTTGTGGTAAGAATTCAATAAAATTTATAGACCACGTATCCGCGGCAAGCAGACAAGCAGCTAGGCTTTTCACACATACTGCGTGGCATACTTTGCGGCTGGTGCCATGTTTTAATAGAATTCAATGCAAGAGCACAAAAGCATGCGTATATGGCTGAAAATAGCTGCATAAAACGAAAAATATAAACTAATAGAGCCACTAAGTTTTTATTTATTTCTGTTGTGCAAATAAATATGTGGCATATTTACCAAAAACATGCCTAAAAGTATGCACACAATCATGTGAAATATGCCAAAAGCACTCAATTGTCATGCGAATAGCGTAAANTGGCTGAAAATAGCTGCATAAAACGAAAAATATAAACTAATAGAGCCACTAAGTTTTTATTTATTTCTGTTGTGCAAATAAATATGTGGCATATTTACCAAAAACATGCCTAAAAGTATGCACACAATCATGTGAAATATGCCAAAAGCACTCAATTGTCATGCGAATAGCGTAAAAGGCCTTTGAATACACCCTCGAGTGCTTGCTAACAGCGCTAAATGCTTGCTAATTGACACCGCTGTTGCATTGCATACGCATAGGCGCCGCACGTATGAATGCATTTCAAATACCTCCAAAAGCCGACAACTGCGCGCCGCTTGTAGATTTGCGGTGTCATTTGGCAAATGATGCACATCCTGTCGATGGTTGGTGCGGGTACGAATTGCCACACATTTTATTGGGCACCAGAGTGGCAAATTGTAGCAGAGTGCTAGACCGCCGCACGCACTGCTTCGCATTTCAGTTGCATGCAAATATTGGCATAAGTATGTGCATAGTAACATCCAATTCAATTCGGCACCGCCAGCAGCGATTCGATTAAGTGTGAATTTAACCAAATTATTTACACATCGGCAATGTGAGTTAATTTGATACATGCTCGCGGCAGCATACATTTAGGCACTACGCAACTTTGTATCTGCATAATTATACATTCGCAACTGTGTTACAGCTGCGGGCGTGTGATTCGTATGCGGTCGTTGCAATTTT
>NW_016166744.1:8106-23313 GCF_001687245.7 Rhagoletis zephyria | reverse complement strand
ATTTTCCAAAATTTTACCATAAACGTATTTCTTGGTAAAGAATTCTTGCTAGCATCAGTTTTGAATAAATTACCTTTAATATTTACCGATTTGTCGAAGATTTTGTATTTATCTAAACTACCGTTATATGGGATGTGGGCGTGGTCATTGTCCGATTTTTTAAATTTTCGGCCATTTAGTATGCAGTACCAAGACCAACAACTGTGCCAAGTTTGGAAGGAATTGGTGCAGCGGTTACCAAGATATACACATGTAACCATAAGTGGGCGTGGCTACGCCCATTTTCCAAAAATTTATAATATTCTTATTTTTCGTCTAAAAATTATTGTAAATATCAATTTTGAGTGAATTATCTTCAGNGTTTTCGTCAGAAAATTATTGTAAATATCAATTTTGAGTGAATAATCTTCAGTGGTTACTAAAATATCGTAGTTTTCGTATTTCCGAAAATTATCGTTATATGGGATGTAGGCGTGGTTATTGTCCGATTTTTTAAATTTTCGGCCATTTAGTATGCTGTATCAAGGCCAACAACTGTGCCAAGTTTGGAAGAAATTGGTGCAGCGGTTACCAAGATATACACATGTAACCATAAGTGGGCGTGGCTACGCCCATTTTCCAAAAATTTATAATATTCTTATTTTTCGTCTAAAAATTATTGTAAATATCAATTTTGAGTGAATAATCTTCAGTAGTTACTAAAATATCGCAGTTTTCGTATTTCTGGAAATTACCGTTATATGGGAAGTGGGCGTGGTTAAAGTCCGATTTCGCCCATTTTCAATACCAACCTACCTTGGATTAACAGAAACCTACATACCAAATTTCGTTGAGATATCTCAATTTTTGCTCGAGTTATCGTGTACACGGACGGACAGACGGACAGACAGACATGGCTTAATCGATTTCTCTATTCATTCTGAGCATTTATGTATACATTTGTCTATATCTATCTCGATTCGTTTAGGCTGTTACAAAGAACCGTTATGTGAACAAAATTAATATACATACCCTTGTGCACAAGTGCACTCGGGTATAAAAATAAATAAAACACCAATACATAGCAAAACTATATGTTTAGTGATGAATGGTATATAACACAGATAATGCATTGGCACTGCTTTCCTCCTTGAATTGGTTATTATTGCCACTGCTTTCGATAATACTCGTTCACAAGGACAAGATATTGCAACTATGTCTATTTATTCACGTATAACAATAGTTTTCAGGCATTGGCCTTGGAATTTTTGACCCTGTATCAAGAATTGTACCTAAAGCTGCATTTGTATTATATTCGATAAGACCAAATCTTTTTTACACTTCTTATTACTTAAAATTTTAGCAATCATAAGGCATTTTAGCAATCATAAGGTACACAGCGATTTATATTCTTGCTTATCATAAGTTTCATTTTCGCCCGATATCGTTCTATTTTCGCTTATGTCTATTCACTACGGGCGGATGCAAAAATTTCGGATGAATTTGTTTTTGGACGGAACTCAGAATAAGGCCGATTAGGAATAACAGAGGAGGAAAAAATTTCAAAGCAAAAATTGCCTTAGTATCGGTTATCAATACGAGTATTTTTTTCGATACCTACTCAGTACTTGGTTCATAGGTATAGATACCAAAAATGCTTGGTATCAAACGAAAAGTATCGAGTATGTACTCGTATCGTTTCATACCTATAAATAACCATAACAAAATTTGTATATGGAAGAAAATGCGCAGTACCTTACAAAAAATTCCAAAATCAACGCTTTTTACAGCCACTTGAAACTTGCACTTTATTACCTAAAATTGAATGGGCTACATAACTGTAAAAGTATTATTAACTTATTCACTGCAGGTCATAGGGAAAGCGTGCGTCTGTATTTGTATGAAATTTTAAAATCGGATTTTCACGTAGAGTATGCTATATTTTTATATAACGATATTCTGAATATTAAATTAACGAACGGAAAACTATAAACACTAAGGATTAAAAGCGCGATCTACAAATGACGAGCAGTGTAGCTCACAGGCCAGTTTGGCCAGCTGTGAAATTGCCCCTACTGTCGATATACCCTTCCTGAAACCAAACTAGTTGTCTGAGATGCCTCCTTTGTCGTATACTTAAACGGCCAGCATGCACAAAATATGTAAGTACGTACCAGGAATGTTGCGAATATTTGCATTCGCATTCCTTACGCAAATGATTCGCATCATTTTACACATTCTCATTCGACATTCGCTTTCGCATCAAATGTTACGAATGTTTTGCGAATTCGAATGTGTAAATGGGCAGAGAGTCCACTCTACTATTGTTGAAATGACTCTAAGTATGTCTAACCAGGGTGCGAACAATAACCGGCTTTTAGCTTCAGGCGCCATACGGTAAAGCAATATTGATGGGCCTTCAACAAGTACTGCTAAAAGTCTTATAAGCAACCTAGAAATAATTTTAGATTCCTCCAACGAAAGCGAAGGCTCGGATGTAAAATCTGGAGACATTAAAAAACGAGCTCATCTCGGTGAATATCCTCTGATTGGTGGGAAAACTAAACTAAAATACGACAAATTGTCAGATCCGGCCAGCAAATATTTGAGCGCTCCACCCGCCAGCGTCCCAAGTGAATGGCTGCCAACTTGGTCAAACCCTGCCATTTTTGGTCCTATTTTACTTCAAATGAATCTTCAAAAATGACACTTTTGTAAAAAATAACATTTTGGTCAAATCCTTTGCGTATAGTTACTTATTTTTGTCAACTAAAATCTTCTAATTTATGAAGGCTATTCAACTGGTATATCTTATTTTATCATTGCACTTTTGTTTTGAAAATATGGTTCATATTTTATTGCTAAATGGGAATGATTAAAAGGAATGGCTCCTTTTTTGGTACTTTTATTTTTCTATTTGGCACATTTTGGCATTTTTCATCATCAATATGGCACCTCATAGCTAAGGATAGTTGGTAGCCCTGCCCAAGTGAGTGTTCAGTGCAGCCGGCCTTATACTCGAACCTCTAAGAAATCGCCTCATGAGAGAAAAGGCAGGAAAACTACTTTTTTTTTTAATATAATATGCCCCTTTTGAACTTTGACTACTAGATTAAAACACTGTATAGGTTAAGCACTCGTTCAATGTTCTAATAATTTACAAAATTTTAAAGTAATAAAAACGATGGCTAAGTTGATTATAGGTTTTTTAATGTTATTCCTAATATTCGCATTCGCAAATGTGAAAATATGACATTCGAAACATCCCTAGTTTGTATATATGTACATATGTACCTCTATTTGGTTTTCAGGTATGTACGTAGTTATCTACATTTGGTTCAGTTTAAATCTCTCATTCTATTCTTTTAATTTTGTTTGTTCTTACATTTCGTTTCGATTCCGTTTTATTTCGAACTGTTGAATTAGTAAACGCAATGAAACTTTCAATATATGTTTGTACACTAGGGTGGTCCAAAAATGCATTTGTAAAAGTAAAGTCGAAATTTTTCCGCTCTCACCCCCTAGGATTGTTCTATACCGAAAAAAATATACCCCTATTTTCTTATTTTGAAATCAAAAAATATTTAGATGTCGCTCAAAGCGCCCAAAGTTTTCCATGTAGTTATATGGGGAAAACAACTTTTCGCAAAACTGGTATAGAATTCTTAGAAATCAATATTTTTCTATGGGAAAACTCTGCTTATCTGCAGGAGATTCTGTTATTGGGAATCTCCCAATTGTTTATTTAACCATTTTTTCATCACAACTATAATTTATAGGTCCACCATAAACCCACGAAAACCCCGATAAATGCAATGGGGGGACAAATAAAAAATCGTTAGTATTAAAAAATGGTTAAATAAACTATTTGGTACAATTATTAAAAGTCTCCC
This sequence comes from Rhagoletis zephyria, assembly GCF_001687245.7. NCBI lineage: Eukaryota > Metazoa > Arthropoda > Insecta > Diptera > Tephritidae > Rhagoletis > Rhagoletis zephyria. Next base: position 19,441 of record NW_016166744.1, on the reverse strand, counting down.
GATGAGAACAAGAGTTTTCCGATCGAAAAATATTTATTTTAAAGAGTTCTAAGGGGTGAGAGCATTACAATTCCGACTTTACTGTTTTTGGACCACCCTATTGTACACACATCCATATATATGTATGTATGTAGTTTATTTTGTACACAGGCCGAGTTAGGCATGTGCACCCTGCCGGAAAATCGTGAGGGAGTTGAAGTAATGTTTTCTAAAAGGGCTATTCTGCAGGTTACCGAAGATTTTTTAACCGGAAAATTTTAGTAACAAAAAAATATTACCAGTTCTTGGTAATACAGGTAAAATGTTCAGCAATTCAGCTATGAAGAATTGTGGAAATTCTAGCATTGCATATTTCACAGGGCAATATTCTGTTACCTGCTTATGAGATGGTAACAAAATTTACCGATTATAAGAGTACACAGAATGCGAAAAAGGTTTAAAAACTGACAAGGAATTTATTTACCGGTTACGAAATTTTTATTACCAGCGCAGAATAGACATGTTAGTGGTATGTAGTATGATTTAAGTACATATATCAATAGTAATAATACGATATATTTTTTAGATTTGCACCCAGACATGTCTATATGTGGCTTTTACTAGCCAGCCAGTTCTATCTTTCGCTGATTTTCAAGTCACTATATACTATACAGGCACAACGCTGGAATCGGTTTGTGTCCAAACCAAATTTGACAAGGAATGACGGAAGTTCGTTAATCAATACGCCATCTTTCCATCTACTACTAATATTTAATAATAATAGAATGGCGCTTACACATATGTTAGTGTTTGCCCGGGCTTCTCCTCCGATTTGTGGCGTGCGCCTTGGTGTTGCCACACAAAGGGGAGGGACCTACAGCTTTACCCCGACTCCGAAGGGCGATTGCATTTTTATGAGAAGCTGATTTTCATGGCAGAAATAAACTCGTAGGTTTGTCATTGCCTGCCGAGGGGCGACCACTGTTAAGAAAAAATCGTTTCTCAAAATTTTTTTGCGATGTTCCTTTGACCAGATAATACATAAATAGATTATTTCCTACTGGGCACCTATACATACATACAGTACATACGTATGTTTAAAGATATGGGCATACCCACGGTACTGCTTGTGTACGAAAGGAAAAATACAACGAGCGGCATTAACGAGAACACAAACACAACAGCTGATTTTCTCAAGTAAAAGTAAATTGTTAGAGAACGCTTGGAAAAGAGGGATGAATTCTATGGAAAGGATACAAAATCATTGACAATTAAATACATAGATGTGAAAGCATGTAAAGGACAAATATAGGAGAAACGATTGAAAACTGCGTTATAACGTTTGAAACAACACACATACAAAAGTATGTATGTACCCACAGCCTAGCTTTGTTTAAATACGTATATTTCATTTTGGAATCACATGATACTCCTACGTTTATACAAAATGACATGGGAATGGTACATTTAGTGTTCCTTTAGACTTTGGTGAGTGAAACTCGAGTTGCGTAAAGAACTTTAGAAAAATGCCGCGCCCGAGGAATACAATGTTGGACACGTTAGTGGAGAGAACTGAATGGAATCAAGTTTTTTGTAGAAATGGCAACTGTAATGGGAAGCAACTCACTTCACACTCAGGCAATATCGAAAGGCACTTGAAATTGCTCCACCCCGATATATACGCTACGTATATTAAACAGAAGATGGCAATGCAAAAGAAAAAGGCTTGTACCAGCTCCGACAACACCGCCACCACCACCACCACCAGCAACAGCAACAGTATTGTGGAAGTGACAGTGCCCAAATGTGAGCCGCAAGTAACCAACATTGAGTTGGCAATTGTGGAACTTTTTACGAAATGCAAACAGCCGCTCAATATACTAGAAGAACGTGCCTTCCAAATAATAGCGGGACCGGCTTTCCAGTCGCTAGGCATTGGCGTAAATAGGCAGAGTGTGTTGGATTTAATAACTTCGTGCTCTCAAAAGTTGAAAACAGAATTAATTGATGATCTGAGTGGTAACTTGTTTTCATTTAAAATCGATATAGCAACTAAGGACGATATAACGCTACTCGGTATTAATGTACCGTACATTAAAGACAGAAACATAAATGTGAAATCGTTAGTCATCAAAGAGCTACAAATCGGCTACACAAGCGAGTATGTGAAATCTGTGTTAATTGAAGTGCTAATTGAATATTCAGTTGATTTGCATCAGATACTGTCGATTTCCACGGGCAATGATGTCAACATAGTCGATGCTGTAAAGGGGTTAAATGATGAGCTGCGCAATTCGCTTGGCGAGGAAGCTGCTATTAGCAATAAATCAGTGAAGAAGGAAGAAGGCTCCACTAGCAGTTTCGAAGAATGGTTGGAGTTTAATGAAGCCGATTATTTAACATATAAAATAGCTTATGTCCGTAGTGGTACGCACATATTACAACTTTGTATGGAAGAAATTTTTCAAAAACCAGAATTCAAATTAAGGCTGGAGAAGTGCAAGGCAATTTTAAAGGAGCTGAGAAGTCAAACTTCCTTTTCCACTAACGCAAATGAGAAGCAGGTCACAAATGACTGGATCGCTACTTACGAAATGCTACAAAGATTGCTCGAGCTCAAAGAGATGATTGTGCCATTGGGTTCCAAAAACAATTATTTGTACTTGAACTGCGAGGAATGGCATTTTGTTAAGGAATTCGTAGAAATATGCAAACCCATTTACAAGTGCGCCATAAAATTTCAAGCAGAGCAATTATGTTACAGTGAACTTTTTGTCATATTAATGGAGATATTATTTGAATTAGAAAAAGTCGGGAGCAACCACTTGGCAAAATCTCTAATCGGTGCGATGAATTGCCAAAAATTAAACTTACTAGATATTGATATCTTCAATGCGGCGGTATTTTTAGATCCTCGCATACGCGTTTGCTTGGATACTACGCAAAAAACGCGCGCTAAACATTACATAACTACGCTACATAATCGTATGGGTTCCTTGAAAGGTGAATCGACTAACTCTGAAGCTAATGAAAGTTTTCTGGTAGAGCTTGCTGTAGAAGAGCAGCCGTCTACGAGCAGCAGTGCCACTTCTGCTACGGCCAAATCTTTCTGCGAGTTTTTACAAAATTTAGATACCGATTCATCATCAGCACCACACTCCTATTTAGAAACGGATATTGCCATGTACGAACGACAACCCAGGTTACCACTCAGTTCGAACATAATCGATTTTTGGTATTATCAACATAATACTCTAGCGGATATAGCACGCATAATACTAGCTATACCATGCACAGAAGTCAGTGTTGGATCTTTGTCATCTGCTGTGGATTATATTTTATCGGATAAGCATAATAGATTAAGCGCTTCTAATATAGATCATATATTAAGGGTTAAAGCAAATGGTACTTTCAGCTATGAAGAGTGAAGTGAAATACATTACCGTAATACCGCATAATAATTAATTAAAATACGGCTAAATAAGTAGTTGATTTAAAAAAAAAACATGCGTTTTTATTGATTAGCATATGATTTCTATCATTTTTGTAAAAAAAATATATATTTTTTAACCTTGAGAATTTTATTTTGTCTCTTTCCCCAAATAAAACGCTGTGCGGCGAAGCGGGCACAAGCTAGTTTTTTTTATTACTTTAATACTTAGAAACTAAAATGCTATATGTTAATGGCCTTATTCATAAAAAATAAAGTAGCTTTATAAAAAGTTTATAAATTGAAAAATGTATGAAAACGTCAATTTATAAAGCTCTTTAAACCTACTTTATTTTTTATGAATAAGGCCATAAGTCTATATTTAAGTTTTTATATCATAACACTGGATTGACGATTCACATCTTTCTACACAGTCATGGCTGAATTTTGCTAACTGCTTTTGGCCAGGGTGAAAAACCACTGCAGCGTACCAACTGATGGAACTATTTACGAAACAAGTTTATTATTTTATGTGATCGGGTAGACTACAGCAAATAATATTTCACAAACAACAAATCGTAACAAACTTTTCAAACCAATTTTCCACGAAAGTTTCAAGAAGTGCTTAATAGTATCTTTTTTATAGTTTTTTTTTGTCACAGTTAGTTACGGCTTTGTGCATTTCAGCGACGATGTGAGATAGGGCCTTTCTATATTAAGGCAACGATATGTACTTTTACATGTACTATACTTCACATGAACCAACTAACAAGATCACCCAGCACGGCAACCGTGTACATGTAATTGCATTTGAGAAAAAAAATAATGGTTGATGACGTCACTTTTTAATCGGTTCTTTCATTCACACACAGGTTTCATTCCGTTTTATCCACATGGCGGCGAAAAAATGACGTCACTGCAAAAAAATAACTTTTTTCTCGCACGCCGTGCTGGGTGATCTTTATTCGTTCGTTCATGTATACTTCATGTGTGTACATATGCATACCTGCGGAAAAATGTGAGAAAGATTTGTTTCGTGTTCTTTTACCGATTATTTCACATGGCGTACGAGCTTGTTTCGTTATAAGCTGCAGGCGTAAATTTATTGTTTTGTTTTCAATTGTTCTAATTCTGCTCAGAAACGAAATGTTCAATACATTCATACATATGTATGTATGTAAACAATATTTATGCCATGTATACGAACGAGCACCAAGTAGGGTTGTCAAAATCGAGTACATATAGAACTCATGAATAAACAAGTAAGAAAGTCTAAGTTCGGGCGGAGCCGAACATTAAATACCCGGCGCAAGTATTAAATATATGTTTTTTCACCTTTCCGAAACCTTCCGCTAGATGGTAAGCCGGGGTGTATCAATTTTTAATAAATTAGCGTCCTTCAATTTCGAAATATTGAAGTGTCAAGCATTTCTGAAATTTACCGTGATATGAGAAGCGGGCGTTATTTTAGTCCGATTTCAATAATTTTCAACGTTTTGCTTATATGTGGCAAGCACAATAAAAATACCGACTTTGGTACAAATTGGTAGAACGGTTACCGATATACTTATATGTGATCATAAGTGGGCGGTGCCACGCCCATTTTCCAAAATTTTACCATAAACGTATTTCTTGGTAAATAAATGTTGCAAGCACCAATTTTGAATAAATTAGCTTCAATATTTACTGATTTATCGAAGATTTTGTATTTCACTAAATTACCGTTATATGGGATGTGGGCGTAGTTATTGTCCGATTTTAAAAAGTTTCGGCGATTTTTTATGCTGTACCAAGGCCAACAACTGTGCCAAGTTTGGAAGAAATTGGTGTAGCGGTTACCAAGATATACACATGTAACCATAAGTGGGTGTGGCCACGCCCATTTTCCAAAAATTTTTAATATTCTTATTTTTTGTCTAAAACTTATTATAAATATCAATTTTGAGTGAATAATCTCCAGTAGTTACTAAATTGTGCACAAGTGCGCTCGGGTATAAAAATAGTCGTTGGTTCATGTATAGAACTTTGTCTACGTCAATGCTGGACACACCAACACAGTCTCTATTTTGTCGTGGGCATAGTGCGTCGCGCTCAGTTATGGTTGCCACGTTTTTATAAATGTACTAAAACTGGTATTTTTCGTGCATGTGTCTTTTGCCCTATTTTGCTTATACGTGTAGTGAAATAGTGAATCGTGGAAGTTTTTAGTAACTAATACTATTAGTTTATAGACACTTTTCCATACGAAAAATGTGATACTTGTAAAAAATTTAAATAGGTTTAACTCATTTGTTAGATACCTGCACACAATTTTATTGGAATCTAATCTTTGAAATGCTGGCCGGCCAGATGATTTCGTTGTTTAGATTTCATTATTTCATATAAATAGGAATTTAGTGCTAAAAATAGAATATAACTTATAAATATTATTCATTAAGTATTTTTGAGTATAAATCAGCATTTAAATTTCTACATCGATTTCTTTAGATAGAAACAAATTATTCTAAAATATGGCATGCTATTTGGGTACTTTCTTTATGAAAATCATGGAACTTATCACAAAATTANAATTTTTTTTTTAATTGTCACGGCATGCAAAATACAGTTTGCTTGTATTAAAAACACGTAGGCATAACCACATAATGGATATTGCGGCTTGTTGAAAGTTCTTTGAACAATAAACTCTAGTTCTTATATAGGGTCGCACTATTTTGTGTTTGAATCGTCGCAAATGCATACAAACACCAATCTAAGAAAAACACACAATTTTTTGCTCTGGGGATTTTTTGTAAATTTTCTACTGGCAAGCGCGTGCTAAAATTACGAAGAAAAACAATCCACAGCCGAGCATGATGCTACCTTGGTGATATCTGCAAGCTGACTGAATTAGGGATGCAAACGATGCATCGATGTTTTGAAATCGATAATATCGGTTAAATTTTCGATGTTTGCCATCGATGTTTACAATTTACTAACATCGCGAAATTGACGATACATCGATGGAAGTTTTACCGATGTTTTAAACATCGACTTTAAGGAGACTCTCCGACTTTCTTTCGGTATGTTTGACTGACCTTAAAATTATTATCCATTCAGTTTTTTTTTGTTATTTATGGCCTTATATCAATTATATTCAAAAATTTTATTGAGCTTGAGGCCGTTTCTTATGAAAAATGTTATTGAAAATCAGTAATAATTTACAAAGGACAGACGTTATAGCTGCTATTTCGGAGATCACCACATCTCCTCAGTGACCGCGGTTGAAGAAGTCTGATTAGTATATGTGGTGATCTCCCAAATTGCAGCTATAACTTCTTACCTTTGTAAATTCTTGTTGCTTGTCCACAACATTTGTCATAAGAAACGGCCACAAGCTCAATANGGACAGACGTTATAGCTGCTATTTCGGAGATCACCACATCTCCTCAGTGACCGCGGTTGAAGAAGTCTGATTAGTATATGTGGTGATCTCCCAAATTGCAGCTATAACTTCTTACCTTTGTAAATTCTTGTTGCTTGTCCACAACATTTGTCATAAGAAACGGCCACAAGCTCAATAAAATTGTTGGATTCATTCTGAATGCTGATAACCTAACCGTTAAAACAGAACCAAACACCCCTTAGAATTTCAACAAGATCAGGCCTAGGATCTTTAGGCCCGAACGACCTCACGATGGTATGCATTTTGATTCTAATAATAGAAAGGGTATGGAAAGGATAATAAAATACAGGAAAAAACATTCATAATTATTAAAGTATTCAATATTGCTTTAAATTTAACTAGAAATTAACAAATTGCAAAACATCGGGAACCATCGATATATCGATGTTTCTCTGGCGATGTATTTTAGCCTCGATGTTCTTTTCTCCGATGCATCGAAACATCGATGTATCGATGTTACTGCTCAAAATTTGCATCCCTAGACTGAATCGAAATTCGCTGCTTTGCTTCTGTGTACGTATACGAACTGCGACGCTGGCGTTGCTCGCGAGCAAAAATTGCCCAGCTCTGGTCTACGTGTTTTCAGAAAACTTATGGGCCACTTTCGACTAAATGTCGGAAACTGTTTGATAACTGAAAATCGAAGGAATGATGAAACTTTTTATACCCGAGCGCACTTGTGCACAAGGGTATTATAACTTTGTTCACATAACGGTTGTTTGTAACAGGCAAAACGAATCGAGATAGANGTTTTTAAACTGAAACTTCGTTGCGCTAGGTAGGGTGTAAGTGCAAACACGATCTCTGGGCTCTAATTCCAAGCACCAATGAAACGAAAAGCCGACAGAAGAACAGAGGGAATGGCGGGTGTTGTTTAGGTTATATTTATTTTTAGAATGGGATTAAGATTGAGATTAAGACTTCGGTTGAGATTCAGACTGAGGTTGAGGTTAAGATTGAGATTGGGATCAAGATAAAGACTAGAGATAAGATTAAGTTCAAGAAGAAGATTAGGATTAAGATTAGGTTTAATGGTGAAGATGGACATTAATATAAAAATTGAGATTGAAATGAGGATCGAGATGAAGATGGAGTTGGAAGAATAATATTGAGATTAAGATTAACATCAAGATAATTGTTCCCTAGTACGCACAAAAATACTCAAGAAATAAATTAATTATCCTCGGCGAATCCTAAACTCCGCACAAAAAAATAATTATAATGTAGGAATTGAAAATAAATAGAACATAACGTAGCGAACTATGTGTTTAATGATGCTTAGTATTTAACAGAGATAATACCTTGGAAAAGTTTACAAGAAGTTAATCTCGGTTAACCTTAGAACCGTGAGTTGGGCACTCAGTGCACATATTCATGTTTGATGTTGAATTTCGGGGGTTTGGGAAGTCCAATTTGATTTTCGATCTTAGGCAGATATATTGTACCTTGGTTTATAAGTTGACAAAATTTCAGGTGTATATCTCTTATAGTAAAAAAGTAACGGATTTTATATGGTGAGTTCTTAAAAAGCTTAAATTTCCAAAATTTACAAAATTTCTGTGCTGAACATTTTAGTTTTTTTTTTAAGATGGCTATTTTTCCATTTTTTGTCATCCACGCTGTGCAGCCTACTCTTTTCTCTTTTGCTTCTTTTTTCTCAATCTCAGAGCTAGTTTCCACCACCTTTAATATTGTCCGATAATGTTATCAGCGGCGAATAATAATAGAGTTACTCTGTACGTTGAATAGAAACCGCTGCATCTTTTAGGCGCATCAATATTACATAGTTACATCCCGAGCTAATAAAAGGAAGGTAAAAAAAGGACAAAATCAAACGAGAAGAGGTAGCTAAATAAATGTAACGGCGTTTCATAGCTGTTGGAATGGAGAATCCAGGAAAAATAGTCTGGTTTGGTAGAATAATTACCTGGACCTTTAAAATGGCATTCAAAAAAAGATGATATGCAAGGAAGTTTTTAAAAAAAATTTTAACCCAAATTTTCGCTGTTCGTACATCAAGGAATCAATTTCCTTTCTCGCAAGAATCGAAAAATCATTTCGTTTTAAATTGTTTTTAAAAAGTTTATTACAGCTGTTTTTAGATACAAAAAGACAAACAAATCTAAAATTTTACCTTTGCAATTCATTTCAAACGTCTAATTAAATGAAAAGTTACCTTGACCTTGACCGACCTTCAAAAGAAAAATCGAGCAATGAACTTTAAACAATTTTGTTGGTTTTTGTGACCATGGAAATGGATTCCCTGATGCAAGAACAGCGAAAATATCTGTTTAAAAAGCTCTTTGCATACTGGTTTCAGGAAAAAAATTTGCCACAAAGCATTAGCGGATAATAGTGGAGAAAAAATTCCGGAAGAAAATTCGCTTTGGTATCGGCTTTCGATACGAGTATTTTTTTCGATATGTACTCAAGTACTCGAGTATGTACTTGTATTTACTCGTATCGTTTCATCCCTAGTTTCACTTCAGTCGCGCGTGGGATACACATACAACGTTGTCGTACTATGTACCTACTTCTTTGGCGTTGAATGTCAAAATGATCTAAAAGAACTCCCATGTGTCCAGGAGAACTTAATTAGAATTTTGCTGGTCGTAGATCTCGAAAAGACAACCATCCGGATTAACGTTGCCGTCTGACTATGCTATTATGTACATCGTTGTTCTGACATTAGTCTATTCATCGTGGGCACGATTGAAAACGCCGCATACGGTCCCACTATATAAGCGGGTACTCAAAATTCTGAAATCATTTTCTTTCCATTAGACTCTTGAACTTAATTTTAGACGTCTTAACCCATTATTGATCATGCTATAACCTATTGGTAACCCAGTTTTTTTATAACATCTTATCTTAAGTTAATTTGATTTTATTATTGTGCAAATTATGAATAATTTACCCATTGACGACATTGACTTAACGCATTTATGACCATATTTTAACAAATTAGTGGCCAATGTTTTATAATAGGGTATTTGCCCAGCTAATTTTATTAAAAATAGGTAAGTTTAGGTTGCAATAGAATCAGGAAGAACGAGTCCTTTGGATTTTAGGATAGCGTTGTCAGTGTAATAACAGTAACAGAGTGTGTATTTGTTGTAATCACTAGGGAAGAGCCTGAAACACGTGAAGTCATTTATATAGAGATCAGTTAGATAGTAAAAGATAGGAAATGCTAGATACAAAAATTTACAAATTCATGGTCAAAACAAAGATGAAAGTAAAAATAATTTCAGCTCTCTGATAACACTTTTTTAGAAAAATTTGTCAAAAAAGTCGAAATTATTTTTAGTTTCGTCTTTGATTAGATGATGAATATGCCCCATTATGTTTTAAGTTTAAGGAGACTTACAAATTAAGCACACAAAATATCGAAAAGCAAGTAATGTATCTAATTAAAAAACATTAATTAATTAAAAAATCTGCTATATTTTTATAAAAAAAAATAATTAAAATAAAATAAAAACAAATAATTTTTAAGCAAAAATCAAAACCGACTTCAATTCTCATATAAAAATTTAGGATTACCGTTAATTTCTCCATAATCCAATTATCGGATCTAAAGGATTAGTATGGGACCACCCTTCAGGCAGCAGCTTTCCGATGAAAACACAATTATCGAAATCGGTTAACGTGGCCCAAAGTTATGCGGTAACATACATAAGAAAAAAAACAAAATTCCGACGAACTGATAACCTCCTCCTGTTTTTGAAGTCGGTTAATAAAATAAATAGTCAAAACTTTTCAATATGTGGGCCTCTAATAGTTATGATACACACTAATAAAAGGATTATGAAGTTTTGTTTCAAATAGCTAGGACGTACGTATTTCCATACGAAGTATGTACGATTTTTTTTGTATGGGGAAAATGAGCGGCCCTTCACCAAAAAACTTGCGGAAAATCAACGGTCCTTTTTAAATATTTAATCAAAAACATCGATATTCTTACGAAGTGTGGACTCAGCTTTAATCGATTTTTGTTTGTTAGGAAATTAACTATATTTTTATAAAAAAAAATAATATTTAAAAATAATTAAATTAATTAATAATAAAAAAATTGTCAAAACTTGTCAATATGTGGGTGCCTTATAGTTATGATAAGCACTATATAATGAAAACTGTGACACTTATTCCTCATAGTCGGAATGTAAATCCCCTCCACGCCCCGTTAAACTAAATTATTCGCTTCAAGTTCTACTAAGTAACTCCATTGATTCAGCAAAGAAAGATCTTGCGTTGGTGACCACTAGCAACAAGTGCGAGCAAGTAATCAGAGGGTCTAATGAAACTAGCAATCTATTAAAAACATCTCCTAAATTGTCAGCGCTACCCGTTTTCCTACTATAGATCCCTCTAAAGTTTTTAAAGTCCTTGTTCGAACTAAATCCGTTTCTCACTACAGATTTTAAAGTCTTTGTAGAACTAAATCCGCTTTTTATTCATTGAGCAACCTAAAAATAATAAAC
>NW_016166744.1:0-8081 GCF_001687245.7 Rhagoletis zephyria | reverse complement strand
ACAGCGGTCGTCCCTCGGCAGGCAATGGCAAACCTCCGAGTGTATTTCTGCCATGAAAAACAGCTTCTCATAAAAATACAATCGCCGTTCGGAGTCGGCGTAAAACTGTAGGTCCCTCCGCTTTGTGTGACAATATCAAGGCGCACGCCACAAGTTGGAGGAGAAGCTCGGCCAAACACTAACATATGTGTAAGCGCCAATCTATTATTATTATTATTATATGAGCACTACGACAAGAATGAAGAATTTCAGCTTAGGAATTCGTACATCCAACATTTTAGATTTTTTATATTTTTAATAGACTTCTCAATTCTGAGTCAGTGTGAACCACAAAATTAATATGCCATGTGCCCTTGAAACGACTAATTAAAAGAATGTAGTTCAACGTGCTATTATCCCAGTAATAAGAAAATAGCGCTACTCCAGTTAGCGAGAACAATTATGTCAACCTATATATTATGATGTTTCCGCTCCTAATTTTATTCACAAAATCTGGGCGAACTGCGCTGAATTTTTAACAATTCGCAGCACTGCTATCAGCATTGATAAATTTTCTTTATTTTCTAACAAAGCGAATGCAACTTATTTATTTTTAAAGTAACTACTTGTAATTGTTGCTACTTAAGTATTTGCAGTAAACGTTATTTACACAATAGTTAAGTATGTATGAATGTATATAGTATCTGTATTTTTTCGCTCATTTAGTTTTGCTCGCAAGTAATCAGTTTTAACTTGAACGTGCTGATTGATGTATGTATGTATGTACAATAGTGATGCACAGTAAACTTGTTTGTCATTTCTTAACTTAGTTTGTAATATTTAATCCTATTACCTGGTTCAGTGCCTTCGTTGACTAAGTACTTAGCTGAGTATTTGTGCTACAACTAAAATGAGGAGCAGCTGGACAGGCATTTGCAGCGTTGAAGAGTTTGTTGTTCCCAGCTACTAAGTTTCTAATTTGCTGTAAACATAATAGTCTGTTGTTTTTGTTGTTATGGCGGAGAACACTGTCAGCTGCTGACTAAATTATCTAAGTTTCTTTTTCTCTTCGCTGTTGAGAGCCGTTCATGTCAGCGTAGTTCACTGNTGTTGTTTTTGTTGTTATGGCGGAGAACACTGTCAGCTGCTGACTAAATTATCTAAGCTTCTTTTTCTCTTCGCTGTTGAGAGCCGTTCATGTCAGCGTAGTTCACTGTGACAAAACAACTTCTTTTGTTTTATTGTTTTGTTTTGTGTTAAAAACTGGAATGGCAGGTGACTTGCACGGTTTTCATATCAAACTAAGAGTATTTTACTTTTGTTGTTCTTCGCCTCTTCTTATGTGCTTACAAATGTTGATATATTAGCACCATTCTTGTACAAGTCGGTTTCTTTCCACAAACTAATTATTAAATTGTTTTGTATGTATTTCTAATCTTTTTCTGCATATAAATTATTGTTGGTAATTTCTATTTAAGCGAAGTACTATTTTTTTCTTATCTTTCTTGTTGTTTGGTTTTAGTGCTTTTTTTTGTCCATTATTTCTCGTTATTAATTTTTTTCCGTTCGTACCTTTGCACTAGGGTGACTGATATTTTGTGAGATTTAGATAACCTTTTTTGTAAAATTTTTCGTTGTAAGTTTTTTAATACCAAAAATAGCAGTTAGGATTTCCATATCACCCGGTAGAAATTCTGCGAAATATTGTAGGCAACACAGGGAAAAAAGAAGTATCAGGCTGGTTTCATCAACCGACTCAAGCCAGGAATACGTGGAAGTTCTGTTGGAAAAATACTTCCCAGGCTATACGGACCTGATTGATAATACTCAGATAACAACACTAGCCCGTCTATCGGGAAGGAGTGTTATAGTGGGCAGAGAGGGAGAGAGTAATGTGAGCCATGTCATCCGTTGATCTATTACAACGCTCATGTGAAATCGTGGGACGCCTTCTTATGAGTTTATAAAATATGCTGCTTATGTTCCAAAAGTTTGGAGGGAGGTCGGACTGAAATTAAGTCTAAAAGTAGGATACTCCTCCCCAAAGGATTTAAGGTAATAAGCTCATTTATCATAAAAACAATTTCCTTCTTAGAAGGGAGTGTACTATGTAGTATCCACACGATGGGCATGCCTCCCTCAAACGTAGATGGGTCATAAGCGCCAAAGAAAAATCACTTGAATACTAGAAATATACCCAAGCCAACTTATTGGCTAAGCAATCGATAGAGTGCAGCATAGGGTCCTTATCGCCCCGTAGGTCCCTTAATCACAGTACGGTGTGCTATCGCTCTTTCTGTGACTTTTGGTTTCAAATTAACTATTAGAAAACTTTAAAGTAAGGATGACTTAGATATAACTAAGATATGTACCTATATATTCCTGAATTTCCTTTAACAAGTCTGCATGAATATAACTTCAGCGCGAAATATGTACTTAGGTACTATCTATCCTTTATTGCAAACTTACATGGAGGCGTAATGTCGAGGAAAGAGCAAAGAAGCGCCTAGCAGCGTACTACACCTGCAAAGTCGTATTCGGAGGGATAAAAACTGAGAACTTGGACCGTACGTCAATCTCGGCATGTACACAAACATCAGACGGGGTGGAAAGTAGTTGATCAAAGTAGCAAAAAGAAAATGACCAGAAGACACTTTAGATTAAGGGAATAAAAAAGTGAAAGCAAATCAAATACGGACACTTAAACGAGAACGGTAAAACAGGAGGCCGACTCAGATGTCGGCACTAATCCCACTACGTTACGGATCTGCAGGTCAGGCCATATTGCCGGCGTAACGTTTTCAAACGTTTGTCTTTGCTGTAGAGAAGACTGCTTGTCTTATGCAGAATAGTAAGTCTCTATCCGGATCATTGAAATCGTTAAGAGCAAAAGTAGTTAGGTCAATAATTGTTCGGAAATGTCGTGCATCGCTGGGATCTTTGAGTCACGCCAACTCTTCCCGCTCTGCAATATAAATTCCTGGATATAAATACATATCAATATCGAAGGGAGAAAAATAGCCAATGAGATAGCTAAATCGGTACGGAAATGCAGACCAGAGTGACCTATTAGTGATCTACCTAGACGAATATATGTACAGAGAAAATTACCTATGCGCCAATCAAGACTTGTATGAAATCGTTAACTCTTTATGACCGCGGCCAAGGAAGATCGAACAGAGGCACTTTTGAAGTTAAACAAATCGATGTAAGAATTCTTACCAGCGCCTTCACAGGTCACTCTGCTATTGCACCCATGCTTCAACAATTACGTATAACAAAAAAGTCCTATCTGCAGAAGTTATCCAGATGAGGGAGAGGAGAATGCAACTTTTCCTATACCAATATCCAGCTCTACAGGCAATGCGCTTGCAGCAATTGTTAACTCACTTTTTCACGAGCTTGGCAGAGATAACCAAAGTGAAACCATCTGAACTCCTACTTTCAGCTGGGACAATAAGTATTTTAAATAACAGACACTATAATGACACTTTGGTTTAATCCGTCCTGGGTAGATTAACCTTGTAAAGGCACTCATATATTGCATTTCCAATAGGCAAACATGAAACCGAGTGAAAGTATTTAGACTTCTTACACGGCTCCCTAACTTCACTTACGCTTGGAATCAGTCAGGCAAAAAAATTCTTTAAAGAAATATTCGGATTTTCCAATTTCACCGGATAAATATGTCGGCATGAAACTCCTCAACAAATTTTATATGTATGAATGTTCAAATCTTCCTGGTATGGGACTGGAAATATATCTCAAGACACAAAAAGCGAATGAGGAGTTCTCTAAAATATCAATTCTACCTTCTACAGAATTGATAAACGAGGGTTATACAGTTTTGGTTTTAGAACGAGACTCGAAAGTTTTTTGTTTTGATTTTAAAAACACTTAAGGCTTCTGAAGCCATCTTGGAGTCACTTTTATCTTTGCCTGTTCGTTAAATTTCTTGGCTCATAAACGTACTAGTGTCCCTCGTGTACTTGTTGCTATTTAAAGACATTGAAAGCAATACAAGCAAACCACCATACAATTTGGTATGTGGCTAATACATACTTTTATTGATTGTGTTTTGTTTTACTTACTTCTTATTTGCCATTTGGCCACTTTTGTTCAAAGGTTACTGGCAACTGGCGCGTGCGCGCATTAAGCTTAAGCGCAAAAAAAATCTGAACTTAAAAATGTGAAAAGCAATAAGTAGAAAAGTCAGTTGGCTAGATATGGCGTCTGTTAGCTTCGTTCAAACAAAATGCTGAGTGTTGGTGTTCTCTCGATCCTAAATTTGTTTCTACTTTTCTACTTTACTCGTATGTACATAGGTACATAAGCGGTCATATTTTTGAAAATAACATGTGCAGCTTTGCTCATTAGAGTGGTATACCTATATTTTTTATTTCGAAATCAAAAAGCTTTAGAGGTCGCTCAAAGCGCTCAAAGTTTTCCATGTATTTTATATGAAAACTCTGGTTCTTTTCAGGAGACTTCCAATAATAATACCCAATTGTTTATTTAACCATTTTTCAATAGCAACGAGTTTTTAAGGGTCCCCATTTTTTGGGGGTTTTTGGAGGGACTTATAAAATATAGTTAATATTAAAAAATGGTTAAATAAACCATTGGGTATTATTATTGGAAATCTCTTGTCGAAAAATATAGCTTTTTAAGAATTCTATACCATTTCTACGAAAATTTTTTTCTCCATATAAAATACACGGAAAACTTTCAGCGACCCCGAAATATTTTTTCATCACGAAATAAAAAAGGAGTCTATTTTTTCGGTATGGAACAATCCTAGGGGGTGAGAGCATTAAAATTTCGGCTTTAACTTTTCTTAGGACCGCCCTAATGTACATACATGTATACATTAAACCGTATTAGAAAAAAAGTTCGCGTATACCTTCAAATTTAAAGTATTTTGTAAGGAACTTCCAAAAAACTTGTTTTTTTGCTGAACGCAGGGTTTGCCTTTTCACATTTTTCGTCATAAGTATCTTAGACATTTACAGGCGGATCTTTAAGACCTATTTTTCTCTAAAGGCCATCAAACTCAAGTATTTCGTTTTAGTTTTGTTCCCACGACAGTCGGGTCTACGTAACCGGAACACCCCAGATTTATATCTGGCCAGTGTCTGTCACTCCAGCAACACTCCCCAAAAACTCTTTGGGGAATTTGTATGCAACCTCATTCTAGTACTTACCCATCAGATCTCAGGGCTTATCTACCTAACGTACCACCCTAAAATTTAGTAAAGTCGATAAACCAAATCTCATCAAAATTCATTAAGGGGAAAATTTAATTTTTTTTTTNTTCCTAACGTACCACCCTAAAATTTAGTAAAGTCGATAAACCAAATCTCATCAAAATTCATTAAGGGGAAAGTTTAATTTTTTTTTTCAAAATTTTCTTGCTGCAAAAATACATTGGACTCAGGGCTGTAAGGGGATTTTTTTTGTTTGCTTGTGAGGTGGCACGATCTAATGTATGCAGATATACCTGAATAATGTAAGAGTTGTTTTCACGCTTTTCTTGTGCAAGCTTACAATAATAACAAAAGTATTAATTATTTAAGTAATCGTGATGTAATCAATTAGTAGAATATGTATTTCCATGCCAGTTCGTCTAGCGGTCAGCCACAACTTTAAACCATTCGAGGTTACAGTCCGCATTCATATTGCCTTCATTAATATAAATTATGATAAACAATCATGTGTTTATAGTACGATAGTCGTATGTATGCCTGCAAGTAGCTAGTTTCATTTGTTGAAAATAACAGGTAATGAGCTAATTGCTTTCATAGACGTATAAATTATGATATTTGCTTTCTACTTTTGTGAGGTATTCGGCCGGCTTAATCAAAATATTTAATAGGCTTATGAATAATCTGCAGTAGACGATAACATATAGTATACACAGGTATGAGGCACCAAAAAAAACATCTCTTTTTTTGGCTTTATTTAAATAATTGATGAAACAAAAGACTCAATTGGAAGTCACATCTGACAAAGGTTACCAGTTAGAATATAGAGCTTGGGCATCAGAGGAGCAAAGCAAACCTGTGCAAGAGAGGTCTTACTGAAGACAAAAAGTGTAGCAGGATGTATAGCTACCACGAAGAAACTGTGGAGCATAAAATTTTCGAGTGCCCAACATTCAGCAGGCAAAGACTCACGTTACTCGGCAGGGTCTGCAGCCAGAAATCGACAAAGGATCAAAGTGTTCACTAAAATTCGCTAAAACTTTTTAAAAAGTATGCACATTGCAGACTGGTTTCATGCCAAAAAGATTAAAAATTTAAATCCCTCTATTTTTCAAGGTCGTTTTAGAGCTCAAGGTAATTCTTCTGTCCAACGAGAGTTTTTTTTCCTGAATTCTCCATTTCAAAGCTACAAAAAAGAGCGTTACGTTTAATTCGCTATCCCATCTCGTTCTAGAGACATTAGATTTTGTCCCCTTTTTTGCGTCTTACACAGAGATATTTTCATTTGAGCCATATTCCTGTTGCATATATAATAATAATAATAGATTGGCGCTTACACNTTTTACGCCGACTCCGAACGGCGATTGTATTTTTATGAGAAGCTGTTTTTCATGGCAGAAATACACTCGGAGGTTTGCCATTGCCTGCCGAAGGACGACCGCTGTTAAGAAAAAACCTTTTTTCTATATTTTTTGTGATGTTGCTTTGACTAGGGTTTGAACCCAGGTGCTGCGGAGTGGAAGCGCGCACTGCTTACCACTACACCACAGCGGCCGACATATATAGTCATGTAAAAAATAATAGGGACCAGTTTTGGCTATTTTTTTTCTTTGTTTAATTTTTATAATTTTTTTTATAAAAAATACAGTTCGTTATCTAACAAAAACCATATAAGTCCACATTTAAAACTTTGTAGAAAAATTCAGCAAAATTTTAAANGTCATGTAAAAAATAATAGGGACCAGTTTTGGCTATTTTTTTTCTTTGTTTAATTTTTATAATTTTTTTTATAAAAAATACAGTTCGTTATCTAACAAAAACCATATAAGTCCACATTTAAAACTTTGTAGAAAAATTCAGCAAAATTTTAAAATTTTTTAACTTTGTTTATTTTATTCCGTCAGCAAAGAAGTTATCCAAAATCAACGCGAATTCTCAGCCGCTTGAAACTTGCACTTTCTTACGCTTGAATTTAATGGGTTATAAAACTGCATACTTAGAATTTTTCTACAAACTCTTAATACAAACTTTTTTGTAAAATTTTGTTGAATAATATGTTCTACAAAGTTTGAAATTTGGAATTACACATATGGGTTTTGTTAGATAATGAACTGTATTTTTATCAAAAAAATAAAAATAATAAACATCAAACAAACAAAAGAAAAATATCCAACTTTGGTCAAAATGTCGTGAATCTATTATTTTGTACATGACTACATGTATGAGGAGTTGGTAGATACATATCAATAGAGTAGACACTGCGATCAGTAGTGGGGAGTAATGCTATAGCGATTCCTTTTTTAGCAGTTAAACTGGCCCAAATATCTTTTAAGTCCGAAATAAAAGTCCTTTCCGGTTAATAAACAAACCGCTTATCCAATTTAAACAAATTTGGTATCAAATGAAAGAGGACGGAAATAGCTTTTAAACTGAAATAACGAACGAAGGTTACCACCTCTATTTATAATTTTTTTATAATTTAATACAAAAGAAATGAATATACCTGACCCAAGGTTTGTTCTATGGTAATTAAAAAAAGTTTTTTTATTGAAATATTTTTCAATAGGTGGCTTTCCGCGTTTAGACATCTCAGTTTTAAAGCTATTTTAGTCCTCTTTCATTTGATACCAAACTTTTTTTATTTGGATATGCGGTTTGTTTATTATTAGGAATGGACTTTTATTTCGGCCTTCAAAAATATTTGACCAAGTTTAACTGATAAAATAAATAAGCGTTTTTTTTGGACTCTGCCTTTTTTTAAATCTTTCATTTGAATTTATTTACTTATATTTAATTTTTTTTTTGTGTTTAATTTAATTTAATTTTATTTATTTCCGTATCACAACTTCTAAATTTTTTTTGCTTTTCTCTCACTTTCGCCTTTCCATGCCCATTACC
>NW_016166743.1:18153-23316 GCF_001687245.7 Rhagoletis zephyria | reverse complement strand
AATGTTCGGCTCCGCCCGAACTTAGACTTTCTTACTTGTTTTTTTAAATTTTTTTTGAGCTTTGTACCACGATTTTGTTTATTAGGCAAAAACTGCAAAGCAACAAAGTCTAAGCGGTAGAAGTTATAACAGCTATTTCGGAGATCACCACATCTCCTCATCACACTTCTTTTTTCTAGACTTCAGCAGGGATCGAACCCGCGTCATCGACGTGCAAAGTCAGAAGCGCTAACCACTGAGCTATGCACACCACGTAAGCTCTTGTTGCTAATTCATTCCCTTATTCAACCAACTACCATCAAGTGCAGCTGATTTGCCGCTATTTAAACTTTACAGCGTGATTGTTATTGTAAATTCTATACATTATATGCTTTTGCTTTATATTCATCGCAATGTATTAAAAGAGTGTTAACCTGTAGATAGGGTTGCCAGACGTACTGCTTTTGGGAGTAAACGTACTCCTTTTTATTNGTAGAAGTTATAACAGCTATTTCGGAGATCACCACATCTCCTCATCACACTTCTTTTTTCTAGACTTCAGCAGGGATCGAACCCGCGTCATCGACGTGCAAAGTCAGAAGCGCTAACCACTGAGCTATGCACACCACGTAAGCTCTTGTTGCTAATTCATTCCCTTATTCAACCAACTACCATCAAGTGCAGCTGATTTGCCGCTATTTAAACTTTACAGCGTGATTGTTATTGTAAATTCTATACATTATATGCTTTTGCTTTATATTCATCGCAATGTATTAAAAGAGTGTTAACCTGTAGATAGGGTTGCCAGACGTACTGCTTTTGGGAGTAAACGTACTCCTTTTTATTGTAGTGTACTCCCTTGTACTCCAAAAAAAAAAATATCTGAAAATGTACTCCTTTCTTAGTTTTGTACTTCTTTTGTACTGCTTATTCCTGCTATTAATATTTTATCATATACAGGGCGTAAAATAATAACTGTTGCACATGTTTTATTGAAAAATAAAAGGGAACTTTATAGATTTTGCGAAAAAAGTAGTTTATTGTTGATTATCCACAGGTTTTACTTAAATTTTATTAATAAGTTTTTATATTTTAACCTTCATTTGCGTTTACCAGCGGTAAACACTTTGAGAGAAAAGCTCAAGCGGCACGCAAGTCTTTGTCGGTTACTTTATTACATATCGTCACTAGACACGAATAAAGGCGCGAGCTCAAAAAATGACGGCAAAAGCAGACGCACAAAAAAACTTCAGTGTCAAAGACTCTTAACATACTTCGCCGAAGTTTTTCATAAGCATATTTTTTCGCAACATTTTTTTACGCGCCTTTTTTCGCAAAATTTTTTTTACGCGCCTTGTTTCGCCGTCAAAACACTAGCGCTCCTTTATTCGTGTGTAGTGACGATATCTTCTGTAACCAAAGGCTAATTTCCTCCATTTGGCTCCTTTATACTCCGTCTTTTGTCCAACATAAGGCCTCATACTCAGCAATCGAAAAGACTCGGAACTGGTGACTAGTAGGCCATCATTCGACCAACCCTATACCTATACAGTTTTCTTTTTTTTATACTAAATCTAAGAAAAAAATACACCTGAAAAAGCATGTACTTATCTCCCAAAGCTGGCAAATGGAAATAAGGATTAAAGTTTTAAAACTAATTAATAAAATTAAAGTAAACTATTTAATTAGCAAAAAATACCTTTTTCGCAAAATCTTTGAAGGACTCTATTTACGCAGGTGGCGTCGCACAAAGATGGAGCGCACCAGCGTAAAGTTAATGTAACGAAAAAATAAGAATAAATAAAAGACACAGTGGTTTTAGTACATTGAAATCAAAGGTCGTTTTATTTGTAGTTATCTGTGCGTTTAAATATTTTGATACACAAGAATTGGCTTACCAGACGAGGTGTGACAGCTGCGATATCTCCTTTCAGACGGTCTTCTAAGAAGTGAAAAATTGCTAACAAACGAAAAGGGATGTAGCCCACCGCACAGTAACTTTCGTTAAGTTTCCCCTCAACTAAGTTACCGTGCAGTGGGGCTTATCGTTAGCGGCTGGAAAGTTAGCCGTAACTTCAATCAAATAAAACACCTCTTTGAGCTAAAATTTTCGAGTGACAAAAGCTGAACTAGAAACACAAAATTTATGATATCAATTTCGTGACGAAAATTATACGCATTTTTTAACTGCCGTTCAAATGTATGGAAAATCTTTTTTATTCATACGAATCGTTGCAAAAGTTCTGTTTTATTTTTTTATTGTGTTTCTAGCAGTAAACGGAAATTCGCAACGTTCCGAATAAATAAAAAAAGATTTTCCATACGTTTGAAAGGCAGTTAAAAAATGCGTACAATTTTCGTCACGAAATTGATATCATATATTTTGTGTTTCTAGTTCAGCTTTCGTCACTCGAAAATTTTACCTCAAAGAGGTGTTTTATTTGATATCAATTATTTTGGGGTAGCAAATTTAAAATCGACGAAAATACAAACAATAAACTAAATGTTTTATTTTTCTCAAATAAATTGCTAAAAATATTCTCTAAATCTAAATTATGTATTCAAATCGATGTGTCCATTGAAACACATAGTTTTTCGAATACGGAATAAAGCGAAAAAGGATGATCAAGGATATGATTGAAAAAATTAAAAATAAAAAAAATATGAGAAATGATAAAAACTTATAAACTTGGTACCAACTTTGGACAATAAACAGACTGTATTCGTCTGATTGCCTCGTAGTTTAATTGTTGTTAAGATTTCTACTGGGTGTGGGGCGCACACATGTGCTTTTTTTTAAGAAGTTTTACTTCTATCACGTGTACGGTGTTACACTCGTGCTATTAAACTAATGATTTTTTCTAGCGGAACATTGAGTGAACTAAATGCATTCATACAAACATATTTATGTACAACTATAGGTAAATACCAGGTAGGTTAAGTGCGGGTGATAAACCCATGTAGCATAGTTAAATATTGTGTACATACCTGCAATTAAAATGGGGAAGAATGTTACAATTTCGGCATGTGACTGAAAAAAACTCTAAAATACACACAAATTGTGGTTTCCAAGACATGTACGAAGTGATTAGCACAGCTGCATCCTTCAAATTGTCAACTCGCGGGAAATTCCCCGATTTGCAGGGAATTTCGGTTTAAGTGGCAATCGGAGAATGGGCGATTTTTTTCGGGGAACTAGGTATGTTATTTTTATATCTTAAGGTAACCAAATTAGACGGATATGTTAATTTTTAACCATTTGACCCTTTTTGGAGCGACATTTTTTCAATTTGAAAAGCAATATCTCCACAACAAGAGTTTTCCCAGACATAAGCTATATACCAGATGAAAGCTAAGGTTTTGGGCTAGACTTGTGGAAACTTAGAATAAAATCGACTTACCGGTTTTTGAGAAAATGCCCGAAATCTCTATTTTCAGCAGCCCGATTTTTAGTTTTCAGGTGATAACGTTATTGCGTTTTATAAACACAAAAGATAGCATTAGATAGCTTGTTTGAAGACCCTTCTACTGATATCCACATCAATGACATGGACTGAGTAGTGCGGCCTCAGTGGTAGTTAAAAAAATTTCCTTTTTTCGCATTTCAGGCAGCAGCCACGCCCACACAGACATACGAATCAAAACATCCTGGAACAAAACCTTCTTAGTTTTTTGTGTACTTTAATTCCTGAAAGTTTGAAAATAATTAAATGATGGTACGTACAGACGCCACAAACATACCAAAGCATCTCATAGTGGAGACACGAACCAAAACACATTTACCTCTATATCTTTCCAACTAGTGGCCGGAACTTAATATATATAGTATCGTTTGAAAGGTATTGGCCTATAGAATAACACTAAATATGTTGGATGTACCCATATGCCCCCTAAAACCGGCAAAAGCGCAAAAACCTTTTTTGTTTCGCAACACTTTAGCCTAATTTTTAAGAATCCGGTTAATCGTTTTCGAAGCTTGAATATATTTTCCGGACACACTCTGCAAGACCTTTCCAACGATATATCAAACATGTCGATTGGACGTCTGGATAAAAACTTCCAAATCTCGTGTATATATAAGCGAGTCAGCATGCTACTGTTGCTGCTTTCGTCACTCGCGCGCACTGCCGTGCGCTGTGATATGTGTTTGTGTGCTCTTACATCAAGTGACAAAACGCGTATTAGGGTGGTGCAATATATTTAGGTCGCGGACCTAAACAGACTCTTTTATTTTTCGAAAAACCTTTACGCCCTGTACTTTGCCATTCATATTGTGGCAAACACTACTTAGTAAGTAAAGTTAAGTGTGATAGTGAAAAGGTGTAAGCATGGTCGTAGGCAGGTATGTGCAGGGCGCTCGGGTATAAAAATCAGAAAAATTTTAAATTATATAATAAAAAAATTGCCATACATTCAGGAATAGCCTGGAATTCTTTTGTAGAACTTAGTTATTTATTTTTAACATTTATTATTTATTCTATGATATCCGAGTTTGTTTGTATCTAAATAATGGTAATTTGTAACAATCAATTGCCCAAAAAAATTAAAACAAAAATTGTACTCCTTTTTTAAGTTCTGTACTGCTTTTTTTCTATCGAAAATAGAAATGTACTCCTTTCTCCGTTTCAGAATCTGGCAACCCTACCTGTAGCTCGGTGAATTGCATTATTGAAAGCAGAATAATTTAGTAAATAATGCATCATGAGACTTCTTTGAGTTGTATACGGGTATATCCACAATTAAATATAATATGCTGAATACTCTAAATAAAACAATGATATTCTCGGTTGTTGCAAATGACGTTACATTGAACCCTCCCCCCAAAGAGAAATCTTGCGGCCGGCCCTGCTCCGATCGGAGTGAAAACGGCAACGCTGACGATGGGGAATGACTGTGGTACTGTAGCTGAATGGATGCGTTTTCGATTACCACATTGTTGGCCTCGGGTTCAATTCATAGCGACAAGGATTTTTTTATTTTAATTTGTTTATTTAGTGCACATTTTTATCTTGTTATTGCAATGAGGTAGCTAAACTGAGGCGGGTCTAACGGTCTCCAAAATATTTGTGAAAAAATTTTTTTAAGTTTTCAGCTGGAAGATGTGGAGGCTAAGAAATGCAAAGGTATACTAGAACGTTTACGATACTATCGAAGAACATTACTGTTAAAAAATACCTGCATCTT
>NW_016166743.1:5835-15382 GCF_001687245.7 Rhagoletis zephyria | reverse complement strand
CCGGTAGAATATATATCCAGATATAATATTTATGTGGCAAGATTTTTCTTTAAGGTGACAAAGCCCTAGAAATGGGCGTGGCAATTGCTGGACTAAAATTAGCAAAACGCAGATTTTATTGAAGATTTCGGCAGAATATTGGGTATAAGAATTAATGAACATAGAGCGGACGCGAGAAACAAAAAGATGACAACAGCCCTAGCTCAACACTTGGCAACGCACGAACATATAGCGGACTTCGGCCACACAGAAATTTTGGACATCGAAAGGGGAGAAAGAAGGAGAATAACACTGGATAGCCTACGAATACAACAACAATTGGACAACGCAATCAACTTTAAGGAAGACGTCGACAACACATTTGCAGCCGTAATAAAATTAAAATATAAATAAGAATATGGTCGAATAATTCTTCCTAAATGTTTTACTACTTTCAAATTGTCCAAATTAATGTAAAATTATTGTCAATATTTAATGTGAGTTTCAAGTAGTATAGTATGTGTGTATGTAATTATTGTAAAGTATACATGTATGTAACTATTGTTATTTATATATGTATGTATGCAACTATTATTATATTTTTGTTAATCATGGTTTTCGTTCTTCATGTTTATTGTTTATCGTTTAAATAAAACAGACTCCCTGAAGATGACATGAGAGTGTCGAAAAGCGTAGGAGGGACAAGGGAAAAATATAAACATTTCGCCTTTTTACTCCATCGGCCGAAGCAGCTCCAACCCAGCGAACAAAATTCATATGAATAATACAAAAATAATAATATCGCTTCGTTAAAAATATTTGTTCCATGGATTGATATAGATATTCTGGCGAAATCCACAATAAAGTCTAAATTTTTGAACTTTGGTTTTAATATAGCCAGGCCTATTTCTAGAATATTCTTTGATTGAAAAGGTTGTGGAAATGTTGTTATCGAAGCGATATTCTGCTGAAATCAGCAATAAAATCTGCGTTTTGTAAACTTTAGTCCTACAATTGCCACGCCCGTTTTTAGAGGTTAGTCGCTTTAGCTTTAGGACAATCTTGACCATCTTAAATATAGCAATATTAAAACCGTTTCTGTAGCTTTTAAATGAAGTTAAAAAAATGACTCGAACACGTGTTAGCTTATTTCATGTATAGAACCCATAAAAAATTTTGAAGCCAATCGAAAGTGTGGCACCAAATTTGGTGTCCGTTATGAAAAAGAATGTCTCATATAAATACTATATAACAAGTTATACACACACTACTAACAAAATAATTAGTAAATTGATTTAAAACCGTATCAAGTTATTCTCTCTAACTTCAAAGCACTTTCATTTAAAAAAGGTGGAAACCTGGCTGCGTCGACAATGAGCGAAAATGGATTGAACGGTAAACTATAAATAAATTTAGAGTTCAATTGTTTATTACTTTGTCTTTAGGTTGGTGTCTTCTAAGCATACATCGAAAGTTTTGTATCACAGAACCACAGATCCTGAGGTTATTGATAAAACTATAGACCGGTTTGGTGAACAGCCAAGACGTTTACATCTTAAATAATTACAGCAGATGGCAGAAAACACATAGCGCACATACATTTCTATAATAAAGATAGCATAATAGAGGCTGCTAATATATCTATTTTAAATTATTTGTTTTTGTTGAATATATTTTGAATTATAACTAACTAGCAGACCCGGCGAACTTCGTCCCGCCCAAAATTAGATTTTGAATTTAAACATTTTGGTCCAACAGTTTCTCCAACAATCAACATTTACGATTTGTACTGGCACATTCATCGGCTAAGAAGACTATGGTTTCGTGATCATTTGCCGCCTTATATAACCTAACGCAAGTGTTATGTCCATGAGAAGTTCCCTGGTGGCAGCAATGATCCGGATCTATAGTGAATGTGCCCTAGAAACTTTATCTTATAGTTGGTATAGTTTCAAAATGAATGCGTATCCTTGTTCAACAGAAATACAATACACATACATAGACTGAGATGAAATACTTTAAAATCCAGTTTCATAAAAGCAATTTAAGCGAAAAATGATTTTTTCTGTCAGGTTCTATATTAAATTAAATTAAAAAATAAATTTTTATTAAATTGCGTTCATGAAACTGGCTTTTAAATATTTCGAAAGGATGTGATTTGAGATTTACCACTGCAGAACTCAACCCTGGTTTCTTCAAATGAAACTTTAACGCATAATAGTTAGTCTGTTCCTTTGAACTTCGTACTAAAACCTGTGGAACTGTCAAACTACAAGTTTACGCTCTCAAATGAGAGTAAAAGGAGAACAGATGCATAAGTGCATAGGAACGCAAAAAGCATTATTTCATGTAAAAACGTCAGTCGGTTTGTTTACATGTCATTTGTACAACACTGATTTAGCTGAAATATCACTAAATATTTGTTAAAATCTATACATATTAAAATATTTCGCTGTTTACTTCCATTTTTTAACAAATAAAAGGTTCTTAGCTTTCACCGCTTTCAGTTTTTGTTTGCACATGTAAATCAGCTGATCGTTTGACACTTTTCATGAACTTACAGGAAAAAATACTCCGGACTAAATCCTGTAACTTCTGACTAGGAACAGTTGCTCAGTTACTCTCTCAAATGGGTTCCCACTTACAGGTTTTATGTCAATAGGAACGACTTCCTGTAAGTTCTGACTAAATCCTGTAAACCGGACTGCTATTGGAACAGACTAAATATTGGCAAATCACATCCATTGGGCCAATCGTAACACACGAGAGTTCGATATATTCAATGGTGCAACAGGTCGATTTAGTCTGACATTTACGGCACCTTTTCGATTTTTAGTAAAAACTCGACCTCTGCACCACCTGGAAATTGGACTGCCTGTACCGTTTCCAATGCATGTTTTGAATATTTGCCTAATCGGATCATAAAAAATATTTTATATTTTTGCCAGGGCCAACTGGCAGATTAAATTGTGAAACTAAACTATCCAGAGACCCACTCAAAGAAACACACAAAACTTTTTTAAAATCCCTCCAGTCATTTGGGATTTCACTCACAAATATACCTACAGAAGAATTATATACACAGTCAGTATGATTCTACTTTTCCACGCTCTATTTTCAAAGAGGCCATTTTTCTCAATGATAATAATAATAGATTGGCGCTTACACATATGTAAGTGTTTGGCCGAGCTTCTCCTCCGATTTGTGGTGTGCGCCTTGATGTTGTCACACAAAGCGGAGGGACCTACAGTTTTACGCCGACTCCGAACGGCGATTGTATTTTTATGAGAAGCTGTTTTTCATGGCAGAAATACACTCGGAGGTTTGCCATTGCCTGCCGAGGGACGACCGCTGTTAAGAAAAAACCTTTTTCTATATTTTTTGCGATGTTGCTTTGACCAGGGTTTGAACCCAGGTGCTGATGTGTGAAAGCGCGCACTGCTTACCACTACACCACAGTGGCCGATTTTACTCAATGAGTATGGGATTAATTTCATATATCTCCATACGAAGTGTTCCAGTAAGAGTAGTAGTAGTAGTGGACCAGTACTATACCATGACCTCTTCTAGAGATATGCAGTATGAAATTTGGTTTGTATGGCAGGTGCCACGTCCCCTTTTCGAATAGCTCCATATTTCCTCCATGACTATGCGATAAATATGTCTCCATATCAAGTTCCAGTACTCTACCATGAACATTTCCAGAGATATACAGTATGACAATTTCGGTTTGATAGGAGGTACCACGCCCTCTTCCAATACTTCCAATTTTTATACCTTTCA
The DNA here is from genome assembly GCF_001687245.7 of Rhagoletis zephyria. Lineage (NCBI taxonomy): Eukaryota > Metazoa > Arthropoda > Insecta > Diptera > Tephritidae > Rhagoletis > Rhagoletis zephyria. The sequence continues at coordinate 11,620 of NW_016166743.1, read as the reverse complement.
TAAGCATGAAATGGTATTATAACTTTGGTCCGATGTTTGTAAGTACCAGAATAAGAAGAGATGGATCCATTAAAATGTAGAGTTAAATGATCAGAACGGCGAGTTGAGTGGATTTAGCCATGTCCGTCTGTCCGTCTGTCTGTCTGTCTGTCTGTATGTCTGTCTGTCTGTCTGTCTTTCTGTCTGTATGTCCGTATGTTTGTATGCAATCTAGTCTCTCAGTTTTCAAGATATGCGGATCAAATTGGGTAGGTGGGTGTATTTTTATAATATATTAATCATTTGTCGGAACCGGAAGAATCGAACCACTATAACATATAGCTCCCATGCAAATGATTATTCAGATATGAGATTTTTCGTTATAACTTCTCCATTTATGCAGCTAAGAACATGAAATTTTGCAATACTTCCACCCATTATCAACACAAAACTTAGAGTGAAAATTACAAAGATCGAGTCACTACAACCTCATACAACTGATTGTTCAGATATAAGATTTTTCGTTATAACTCCTCCATTTAAGTAGCTAGGCACATGAAATTTTGCACTGTTGTCACTCATTATCAAAAGAATACTTTCAGTGAAAATGGCGAAGATCGGTTCGCTATAACTTACATCCACCATACAACTGATTGTTCAGATATGAGATTTGCTATAACTTCTTCATTTATTCAGCTAGGAACATCAAAATTCGCCCCGTTTTCAATCATTATTAACAGAATACTTACGGAGAAAATAACAATGCAGCATGATTGTTCAGTTATGAGAACTTTCGTTATAACTCCGCCATATATGCAGCTAAAAACATGAAATTTCACACTATTTTCACTCATTATCAACAGAAAGTTTGCAGTAAAATTAACAAAGATTGGATCACTATAACCTGTTTATTGCCCCCATGCAACTACTTGTTCAGATGTGGGGTTTTACTGTAACACTCCTTTATTTGGACAGCTAATGTCGTTCGAATGGACACCGACGCTCCAGCTCTGAAACTATTCAACTCGGAACCCGCTGGTGGTAGCAGGGGAAGAGGGAGGGCCCCACTGCGATGGAAAGATCAGGTGGAGAAGGACTTGGCTTCACTTGGCGTTTCCAATTGGCGTCAGTTGGCACAGAGGAGAAACGACTGGCGTGCTTTGCTGAATTCGGCCAAAATCGCTTAGGCGGTTACAGCGCCAAAAAAGAAGGAGAAAACCGATAAATTTCTTAAGCTATTTTATAAATAATAATACTAAGTCTACTGAGAAAATCGTCAAAATGTATGCTGTATGAGCTGTATCTCTTATACCACTGATTGTTCAGATACCAGTCTTTGCGATATATATACTTTATGTAAACCCATTAAATTGTGTTACCGGTTTACATACCGATCACACAGCAGTCAAAATCACTTAGATTGTTGCTATATAAGGTATATCTTCCATAACTCTGATTGTTTAGATATGATTTTTTATATATGAGTAGTCCACTTGCAAACGGCGTTATGTGATTTGGTAATAGTAAGTAAACGTCTACAACAACAAGTTACATCCAAATTGTATATTTCTTTTTATTATCTGAAAATTTGGATAAAAATAGCCTAATAACATTAAAAAACAAAATCGCAGTGTGTGCAAATTTTATATATAGAAATTAAATATAGCGAGTTTTAAAACAGTAAGTTTTATATAGACTGCTTTTATAAGCTTTTCGCGTTCTCTCTTCCATGAAAATTGGTCTCCTTCATTCTTAAGACGTCTTCCACTAGGCACCGAAACTACCACGTTTTCTTGCAGTTTTCTAAGTTCATCAGATGATGGAGACTTTTGTACTTTTATAAATACGTACGCATAAATATTATAGCGACTTTTGAAAGTGTATATATAAATACAGTAAATATTATAGCGACTTTTGCTAGAGAAGCTAACATTTGATGAACATTGATTTGAATATATAAAGATTTTTCACTATATTGTTAGTGTACATGAAACTACTTTAAAGACTGGTACGCTAACCATCAAAAACTAAAAATCGAAAAAAATTTGCATAGCGCACTTTGCAAGTGGACTACTCATACGTAGAGGAGATACTATGAATGCTGTGAATATATAAATTTTTCCAAATGCAGTAATCTGTTAAAGTAACATTTTCAGATGCTCATGAAAGGTATGAAGCCTTCGGCATAGCCGAAGACAGCGCTGCTCTTACTTGTTCTCCATGAGTATGTGATTGATTTCATATATTTCCGTACCAAGTTCAAAAATTTTACCATGAACGCTTCCAGAAATATGCAGTACAAAACAATCAGGTTGTATGGGAGATACAACGCCCTCTTTTCCAGTAGCTCCAATTTTTGTGAAAGAATATGCGATTGATTTTATATATTTCCACACCAAGTTCCAGTACTCTACAATGAACATTTCCAGAGATATGCAGTATGAAAAATTCGGTTTGTGTAGGAGGTGTCACTCCTCTTTTCCAATAACTCCAGTTTTTCTCCATGAGTATGTGATTGCTTCCTATATTTCCGTACCAAGTTCAAAAATTTTACCATGAACGCTTCCAGAAATATGCTGTATAAAATATTTGGGTTGTATGGGAGGTACCACGCCCTCTTTTCCAATAGCTCAAATTTTTCTGCAAGAGTATGCGATTGATTTTGTGTATCTCCACACCAGGGGCGCACCCAGGAATATATTTTAGGGGGGGTTTTATATTTCTGAAGATATATCACCGGAAAATACTGAAAATTTTCTTCAGATAATACGCTCTTTAAAATATATTTATGCAAGTTTTTTGTACAGTATGTAATAAATAAATAAACGTTTTAAAATTCATAAACTGCACTTTATTTACATAAGATTAACAGAACTCAAACACTTTTAACCGACTTTAAAAAAAGGGGAGGTTATCAATTCGCCGGAATAACGTAACTTTGGTCTACGTGAACCGATTTCAATAATCATTTTTTTGTAGAAAGATGGTACCTCAAGGTTCGTCCCGTAATTTGGTTTAGAGATCCGATGATTGGATCATGAAGAAATTAACGGTACCCCTTAATTTGAATATAAGAATTGAAGCCCGTTGTGTTCTTTCCTTAAAAACTACTTGTTTAATAAAAAGTGCTGTAAACTCAAGATGCGCTCAACTTTCAAAAGTACCTAAGAAAAAATTTTAAATAAGACTCAGTAAAAATAAATTTATTGATTCCATGAATTTTTGCACTTTTATGTTCCTTTTTTCGATTTCTGGTTTCTGGCTTTCGATAGAGATGGTGATTTTTCACGATTTCTAATTTTTTTTAATATTTCGAACACCGAAAAAATTAACTGAACTCTCAAGAAAAACCAAAAATTCATATAAAACGAAATTTTCTTCTACCAAAATTTCTTAAATCAGCTCTCAAGAAAAAAATGCTCGTATATTCATTTCCTCATGAAAATTTACAGCAAAAGCAAAGCGCTTTTTCAAGAAACAGAAATTATAATAAATATTTCTTAAAATTTCCTTGAGGGCTGGATTCTTAGCTTTAAGATACAGTTTGTATTTGAGGTTATTAGCTTTAGGGGGGGTTTGAACCCCAAAACCCACCCCTTGTGTGCGCTAATGCTCCACACCAAGTTTCAGTACTCTACCATGAACATCTCCAGAGATATGCAGTATGAAAAATTCGGTTTGTATGGGAAGTGCCACGCCTTTTCCAATATGTCTAATTTTTCTCCAAGATTATGCGATTGATTTTGTGTATCTCCAACCAAGTTTCAGTACTCTACCATGAACATTTCCAGTTTGTATGGGAGGTTCCACGCCCCTTTTATATATCGAGACTTTTGTTAGCCATAACCATCCTTTGAACGTCTGCAGCAGGTGTCCGAAATTTCAAAAAAATCGGTTCAGCCGTTCTCAAGCTTTGCGATATACATATGTAGCAGGGATGAAAAAGTTGGTACAATTGTACCTTTTTCCGACGTTTGATGACTTAAAGGTACATTAGGTACAGCCACTAGATTTTAGGTACAATCATCTTTTGATCAGATGCATTTTTATATTTTTTTTCTTTTTCCTTTACCGTGCTAACATATTTACTTGTAGGCACAGGAGAAGCTTCGCTTTCATTTTGAACAATAAACAATTCTAAAGAAAAGTGGTCAAAAGGAAGAATTTAAAAAAGTCATATTAAACATCTTACACTGTTTTTAGAGCAGCTACTACGAAAAATTAACACTTTACTTAGCTATCCTCAAATTCGTAATTTTTTTCTATTAATCTTAACGCTTATTTTCACTAAGTCAAATAAGTGAAAACAAATTGTCAAATGAGACTAAAAAATGGTATTTTGATTGATTTAGATCATAACAGGCCTTCAGGCGTGTACACGCGCTGTTAAAGTGGCTATTTGTAAGTTTTTCGCCCATAATATAATCGGTAAAAGTAGGGATAAAGGAAAGAAAGTTGTGTCAAAATATGTCAAAAAATTTTGTTGTCAAAATATGACATAATTAAAACCATACAGTTATGATGCAACATCGCTCTTAAAAACATCGATGTTTCCGCAACAAACATCGATGTCAAAAAACATGGTTATAAAAACGATACATTGATGTTTTACCGATGTGTTAATATCTCATCTACTACACTAAATAAAATGTAGCCTGAAATATTTTTTAAACTCGAAAGAACTAGATTCACATATCCGCTGCAAACCATAACTTTATACAAAACTTTGAAAAATTCAACACATTTTTATCTTAATTTTGAACTTTTTTATCTGAATTTTTAGAAAAGGCCGTTAAAAATCGCCTTGATTTTTAACCTTTTATTTNGAAAAAAAAAAAACGCAAAAGCCGCCAAAAAAATCATTAAAAATCAAAGCGATTTTTAGCCGCTTAAAACTTGCACCTGTTTTATTATTATGATGTATCTTAAATATGTAAATCTTATTTATTTAAACATGAATAAACATTTTGAAATTAGTTCAGAAAACAAGCTTTGATAATCTAGCCTGCTTCTATCCTGAATGATGGGTGCACCAGCTTCCGAAAACAAGCGCTCGCATGCCACTGGTCGTTCGGCACAATACGAACGGAGTGTGTGAACGATGTCGATGCTTTTCACTTTCCTAGTCGATGTATCGACGATGTATCCTCCAGCAAAACATCGATATTAACATCGATTTTTTTGGACGAAACATCGATGTTTTGAAAACATCGATGCATCGTTTGCATCCCTACATACAGTCCATGTCTGGGGTGTCTTCAAATTTCATATTTTTTTTAGATGAGAACTATAGCTATTTGACCCATATTCGCTTTTTGATTTCTGGAAATATATTTAAAATGCTTTCGAAGTTACTTACGGCAATTTGATTATTTTCTAGCAGACTTTTCCTGTTGTTTTATAAAAAGCTGGATAAAGAAGTATACTTCGCAAAGTGTGTTTTTTGTCTTTTGCGCCAATATTTTTCAGTAGTCAAAATTAAACAAAAACAACGCTTCTTCGATTCCCATTAGACTATAGTCTATAGATATAGGCTCAGTTAAAAAAAAAAAACCTAATCATGTTTAAAGTACATCTATCCTTTGTATTCATGTTTTAAAAAAAATTTATAATAAAACTACAAATGAATGATGTAAATTTTTTTAGGTACAATCTGTCTGATTTAGGTACATTTGTTTTATGATATTAGGTACAATCTGAAATTTCAGTCAGTGGTGCACACGGGAGTCTCCGGGAGCTACTCGGCTTTCACATACAAGTCGTGTGTGCACAGCTACTACCGAACTTATGCGTTGCTAGCAGCCGG